>NC_057809.1:354234290-354308675 GCF_018294505.1 Triticum aestivum
GTGCTCCTCTGAGTGTTGGTCCAAACTGAGCTGCCTGTGGGGCCACCTCAGGGAAACTTGAGGTTTGGTTTTACTCCTATCTAGTCTCATCCGGTGTTGCCCTAAGAACGAGATACGTGCGACTCCTATCGGGATTTGTCGGCACATCGGGTGGCTTTGCTGGTCTTGTTTTACCATTGTCGAAATGTCTTGTAACCGGGATTCCGAGACTGATCGGGTCTTCCTGCTAGAAGGAATATCCTTCGTTGACCATGAGAGCTTGTGATGGGCTAAGTTGGGACACCCCTGCAGGGTTTTGAACTTTCGAAAGTTCTGCCCCCGGTTATGGGAAGATGGGAATTTGTTAATATCCGGTTGTAGAGAACTTGACACTTAACTTCATTAAAATGAATCAACCGCGTGTGTAGCCGTGATGGTCTCTTTTCGGCGGAGTCCGGGAAGAGAACATGGTCTCGTGTTATGCCTAAACGTAAGTAGTTTCCGGATCACTTCTTGATCATTATAGCTTCTCGACCGAGCTTTGCTTCTCTTCTCGATCTCATTTGCATAAGTTAGCCACCATATATGCTAGTGCTTGCTGCAGCTCCACCTCACTACCCCTTTTCCTACCTTAAGCTTAAATAGTTTTGATCGCAAGGGTGTGAAATTGCTGAGTCCCCGTGACTCACAGATTACTTCCAAACCAGATGCAGGTGCCGATGATGCCAGTGCAGGGGACGCGACCGAAGTCAAGTGGGAGTTCGACGAGGATTCAGGACGTTACTATGTTTCCTTTCCGGACGATCAGTAGAGGAGCCCAGTTGGGGCGATCGGGGATATAGCATTTGGGGTTGTCTTTATTTATGTGGGTTCCGTAGTCGGACCTTGATTGTATTCTGGATGCTGTAATGCTATATTTATGTATTGTGTGAAGTGGCGATTGTAAGCCAACTCTTTATCCCTGTCTTATTCAGTACATGGGATGTGTAAAGATTACCCCTCTTGCGACATGCCTACTATGCGGTTATGCCTCTAAGTCGTGCTCCGACACATGGGAGATATAGCCGCATCATGGGTATTACAAGTTGGTAATCAGAGCCTTCCCCGACTTAGGAGCCCCCTGCTTGATCGAATCACTAACGTTGTTGAGTCTAGAAAAATGTTTTGAGTCTTATAGGATTATATATATCGGAGAGTAGGATTCTTTTTACTCCTCAGTCCATTCGTCACTCTGGTAAGGCCTCCTGACGTAGAGTTTTGACTCTTCTCTTCTCAAATTTCATGAAAAAAATTAGGATCACGCGGGTATCTTGGAATCGTTCCGATGGTTTTTTGACGAGAACATTGTTCTTGGTGCCTCCTGACATTTAGGGGTTGTGGCAGTGTCTCGGGGAGTTGAGCTCTGAGGTGTTGTCGTCACAAGTTTATCGTTGCAGTTCTGGAATACCTGAGTTCGCCGACATCGAAAATCTCCTTTATGCAGTTGTTGGTGAGATAACCTCGACGCCACCCAGTACTGGGGCGGGAGTTCGGGAGTATTGCCACAACTCGTATAACGGATGCTTTTCGAAGGTTGAGGTAAATGATTTCCGAAGGTTTCTTGGTTATCTGTTGAAGGATGGATACAGCTGGATGTAGGATTTGCTAGTTTTGGGTGAGATATTATGCTTTTCCTGTATCCCCAACACCTGATTGCACAACCGGAAAGTTTCGGGAGTTTATAAGTTGGAATTCAAGTAGCTCCTAGAAAAATCTTTCCAACAGACACATGATACAATATAGGATCTATCATATGTTTGTTTCCGGCTTATTTTGCAAGCCAATACTTTGTTTTGTTTTTCAGTTGTGGTATTCGAGTTGCTTCAATGTCAAGTGTTGATCCCATGCATTTTTCCTTAGTAGTGCTCTCATATTTCTATAGGAGTGCTAATCCTTTTCGATCATCGAGATGTTCATGCCAATCCTTTTCAACCGGCGTGTTTCTCTTCAAGTGGATCTGATCATTTCAACATACGCAAGATCACCTCTCGGTTTTTTCCCAATGTTGTCCATTTCATCTGTCCCCAAGTTGCCTTTGTTTTCCCACCCTCCCACCGTTGTTTCTTCAAGGACTCAGATTTCTTAATCATGTATCCTTTTATTGATGGGAAGTCTCTCCATTATTTTCTGTCAAAGTTCTTATCCGGCGATTCTCAGGAACATACTAAGGAAGCTTCGAGTTCATCATTCTCCATTCTTTTCTTCTTTGGTGGATTCAAGTCAAGCTTTGTCGATCCTATCCTTTCCTCATTTCAAATGTTTTCTCATGCCGGTGGACCTCTTAATCATCCACCTCTTGCTATTCATGTTATCTGGAGTGCTAAAGATATCCCAGAAGATTCTAGTTTCTATTCGCAATCCTTTCAGGTGTTTCGAGATCTTACCTTTTTCAAGGCATTTAATTCTACTGGTGCAATCTCCTTTTCAAGTAATCATTTCAACGGTGTTTCTTTTTAGCGGGTCCTAACCCACAGGTCTTTTCCCAGGATCTTACCTGACTCTTCTAATTTTCCTGGAGTTACTCTCAAATTATTTTCCAAGTTTAACGTAAGAATGAGTTATCAGCAGTCAAATGTATTCCTTCAAGATCTTTCAAATTATATTCATTGTTGGCTCAACCTCTTCGCCTTTCATTCTCCCGTAGTATCTCAACAATTCATGGTGGTGTTTCTCATCGTCATTCTCAACATTTGAAGACCGAAGAAGAGTTTTTCCTCCAAATCTTATCTGTTCTCTCGAAAATTCGTCATTCAAGCTTGATACCATCCCCTCATAATTGTTTTCGATTGTGAGAATTCTTTTCAACCATCCGGAGCAATTCATGAGTCTTTTCAGTTTGATTCTCCGAAGGTCATCATTTTAGGTTTATTCATTCTCAGTTTCAGCTATTGTTCTCCAAATCTTACCAGTGCATCATTGAAGTATTCTCTAATCAGCTCATGATCTCTTCGTTCACTTGTATCAAAATCCCCTAAAGTATCTTCGTTTGTTCTCCAATTCTTCCCGGTGAATTGTGCTTGTGCTACGTTCATTTTTAATTCTTACGATGGTTCGTTCAAGATCTCTCTTCCTTCATTATCATATCAATTCATTCGTTCTCCCCAATCCTACCGGTGGTTCGCAGAAGACCTTCCCAAGTTGGAGCTATATATATCTTAATCCTTTCTACAAGAATAAGTAGTATGCCAAATCCGTTTGCTCGTCATCAATTTAACTGGTGAAGGATACGCATAACGTAATTCTTATTATTGTTTCATCCAAGTAATCTAATTTCTTCTTTCCGGAGTGGTTCATCATATCACATTCTCGGTTCAAGTGCTTCATACTTTCCCGGAGTTCCAAGTTCTCTCAATTATATCATTTCAAAGCTTCTTCTAATCATTGCAAGGTTTCTTCCGGAGTTCTTTTCAACTTTCCCTTTTGTTTGATCATTCTTTCATTACCGGAGTTCTTCATGGAGGTTCTACATGATGGTTCATCAAGGATTTAATTCCTTCTCAAAGTGCTCATCAAGATTCTTTTCAGAGGAGCTCAAGTATTCTTCATCTAGCATTCCGAAGTGCAGTTCTTCCTATCTTATCTTTTGAAGTGGTGTTATGTCATTCTTGACAATTTCTTTCGTGTTTCATGATTCGCAAGTTGTCAGGAATGAGATATTTAAACCCATCATTTTCTTCCTTGGAGTTATCTTGGTATAGATTTCACCTAAAGCCTTCCATTGGGAATGTTGCCATTATGGTTCTTATCTATGATCCAATTTATGTTTCTCATCTCGATGAAGGTGTTTCTCGTCTCCTTGTTCATATCAATCCAATTTATCGTTTCCGTTAGTGGCAGAATTTCACCTCAGTTTTGTAATGTTTTTCCATAAGCCCACAACAAGCTTACTCTTTCTGTTGTTGGTTTTCCAACAACTCCGTTCGACCCTTGTCCTAAGGATGCCTTTTCAACCTCTTTTCTGGCAGAAGTTGGCATTTTCGTCTCCATTCTTTCTTTCTTTCCAATGATTTATCTTCTATTCATTCATTCCGGAGGCATTGTATTGTTGCTATATTCACCCATCATCTCGTTTTGTCAATGATCATGTTCTTTCCTTTGCTTATCCATTCAATCGGAGTGTCGTGTCCAACATTCAAGTTCTCTCATCTTATCATGATTTGCCCCCCCCCCCTCTCAACCAGAGTGTTGTATCCTCTGCTTAAGTTCTTTTCATCTTATCAAGTCGTGCATCTCTTTTCAACCGGAGTGTTGTCCGAATTTGTTCTTCCTTGTTCCTCTTTTCTAACGGAGTGTTTTCAACTTCGATCATCTCCGTTGTGTTCTTTTCTCGAAATGGTTTAACCTCTCAAGGCTCTTGGTTTCACTCGTTTGTCAAAGAAGCAACTTAGTTTTACCTCTTATCTTCCTCTTCCTTTTCCCTCTGGTGCCATCCTAGATCTAGGGACGAGATTCTTTCGTAGTGGTCGAGTGTTGTAACGCCTCGGATACAACTTTCCATATTCATAACTCTGACTCTTGCCTTTTCCGGAGATGCTATATGAGATTCCCTTCATGGTTGGGTTTTTGTTTTTCATTTTGCATTTTCTTCATGTCATGCATTTCATATCATGTCATCATGTGCATCTCATTTGCATACGTGTTCGTCTCATGCATCCGAGCATTTTCCCCATTGTCCGTTTTGCAATCTGGCACTCCTACGTCCTCCGGCGCCCTCTTTTGTCTCTTTTCATGAGTGGGTGTTAAACCGTCTCGGAATGGACCGAGATTTGCCAAGCGGCCTTGGTACACCACTGGTAGACCTCCTGTCAAGTTTCGTGCCATTTGGAGTCCATTTGATACTCCAACGGTTAACCAGGGAACCGTAAAGGCATCGTGTGTGTTGCAGCCCAACAGCCCTCCAAAGTGGCCCAATAATCCATCCAAACCTATCCCCATGTCCTCCGCCGTCGGATCACGATTGCGTGGCCGAAAATTACACCTCATTTGGACACTCCCACCTCCTTCTACGTATAAATATGTGATCCCCTCTCCAATTTTCGGGTACAAACCCTAGCCCCGCTCCTCCTCGCCGCCGTACGCGTCCGGACCGCGCCGGACACGTCCGCGCTGCCGCTCCCCTCCACTCACAGGCTGCTGCGCGTCCACCGCCGCCTTCCACGCCGCCGGCCCGCCCGGGCCTATCGCCGGTCCCCACAGGCCCGCGTGTCCGCCGCCCGGCCCCCGCTCTCCTCCGCCTGCGCCCTCGCATGTCCGCCGCCCCGCGCCCGAAGCTCCACCGCCTCGCCGCCCGGCTCCGGCGACCCCGCTGCCGACCTCCGCTGCCTCCATGCCGCCCTCCTCCGCCGCTGCGTCGCAGGCGACCACCGGATTCGGCCGGCACAGCCCTCCCTGGCCTCTCCTTCTTCCTCGCCGGCCGCTTCTTCCTTCTCCGGCGTACTCCGGCCACTGAAGCGCCAACTTCGGTGAACCTCGGGCTCCGCGCCAGATCTAGATCCGGAAGGTTGACCCCGAGATATTTCTAAGTCATTTTATTTTGCATTTTGAAGGCCTGTTCAATATGCCATAACTTCTCATCCGTTGATCCCTTTTGCATGCATGAAATACCAAAATGTTCATCAGGATGTGCTATTCATTTTGTTACATTGTGCCATGCTTGTTTGAGTCCATCTTGATGCCCAAATCGTTGATGCAAGAGTTCTATAAAATGTTAGGTGCTGAGTCTTAGCAGAGTATGAGCATTTTTCATTTTTGCTACATTTGTCGTGTGCTGCATATGGACTTGAGCTCTACATGTATTTTGGTCTATGCCATGCCATCTTTACAGGGGTGTATGCCATGTATTTTTGTGATCTTTGTGGTGACTAGCACATGCATGAAAAGTAGCTCTTGTGATATTGCTGATTTCAGAGACTTAGAATTTCACTAAGTCATTTCCCTGCTATTATTGTTATGCCATGTATTCATGTTGCTACAGTGAGATTCATGCTTCTTTTGAGTATGTTCAGTAAGGATGATTTTGACATATGGTTATGCTCTATCCATCCATGCCTCTGTTTGCATTTATGGAGTGCCCTAGCATGACTGAATCTTGCTCTACTTTTGCTATAAAATGGTCCTGGAAGATTGTTTACATGTTAATCAATTTTGCCAAGGTTGTTGTAGTTGATCCATGCATGCTATGAGCTTGTTCTTGCTTTGGTTAGCTTCATGATCATGTCTTCTTGCTGGTAGTATGCTTATCTTGTCATGCAATGCTTTGTGATGAGTGAATCGAGCTCGCAAAGAGGCCTTCATAACTCTGTTTATGCCATGCTCAGTTTTGTGCTAAGTATGAATCTGCTAACGAAACTTGCTATGTTTACATGGGTGCCATCGTATCTTCTGATCCTTTTTGGCTTATGGTCAGTAAGGGAATTTTGTTCTATGCTTTGAGTAGATTCATGCCATGGCTTGTATTGCTACATTCTACTCCTATAGCATGTTGTTATCTTGCTCTAAACATTGCTTCCTGATGTTAATTCCTGGCATGTTAGTATTTTCACGAAGTCTGTGATGCAGATATCTTTTGCACTTTTGCCATGCTTGTTTGAACCTGCTCTTGTGTGATTTAGCCATAGCTCAGTGTTCATATCTTGTCAAGCATCTTGAGTAGGTCACTGCCATGTGCTTTGTTGTTATGTTGTAGTCCAGTAGTTTAGTTTCTTGGTGCATTCTATATGGCATCATGCTGTTGATCGCAGAATTGTGCCATTCTTGTTTTGCTTGCCATTTGCAAACCGTGCATCCGATTCCGGTGATCTTTATATCGATTTCGACCAAAATCAACTAATCTTTCCAGCGGCACACTTGGTTTGCCAAGTCGATGCCTTGATCAATCTTTCCCTTCCGGAGGACGCATATGCATTGCATATCACATCCTGCATATCATGCCATGTTTTGCATCGTGTTGCTTGCGCATTGCACCGTGGTTGATTGTTGTTTTACTTTGCTTGTGTTCTTGCTTTGCGTAGAGCCGGGAGACGATTACATGATTGAGGAGCCCGTTGAGTACGCTTACAAGGATCAAGCTTTCGTCAACTAGGAGAACTTTGCAGGCAAGATGACCATACCCTCGAAATCACTTCTATCTTTGCTTGCTAGTTGTTCGCTCTATTGCTATGCCGTGATACCTACCACATGCTATATCATGCCTCCCATATTGCCATGACAAGCCTCTAACCCACCTTTCCTAGCAAACCGTTGTTTGGCTATGTTACCTCTTTGCTCAGCCCCTCTTATAGCGTTGCTACTTGCAGGTGAAGATGAAGTTTGTTCCTTGTTGGGACATGATTATTGTTGGGATATCATTATTATATATTGTTTACTTTAATGCATCTATATACTTGGTAAAGGGTGGAAGGCTCGGCCTTATGCCTGGTGTTTTGTTCCATGCTTGCCGCCCTTAGTTTCCGTCATACCGCTGTTATGTTCCTTGATTTTGCGTTCCCTACGCGGTTGGGTGTTTTGGGAACCACTTGACAGTTCGCTTTGAATAAAACACCTCCAGCAAGGCCCGACCTTGGTTTTACCATTTGCCTACCTACCACCATATGCCTTCCCTTGGTCCGAACCGAGCTGCCTATGGGGCCACCTCGGGGAAACTTGAGGTTTGGTTTTACTAGTAGCTAGTCTCATCCGGTGTTGCCCTGAGAACGAGATACGTGTGACTCCTATCGGGATTTGTCGGCACATCAAGTGGCTTTGCTGGTCTTGTTCTACCATTGCCGAAATGTCTTGTAACCGGGATTCCGAGACTGATCGGGTCTTCCCGCTAGAAGGAATATCCTTCGTTGACCGTGAGGGCTTGTGATGGGCTAAGTTGGGACACGCCTGCAGGGTTTTGAACTTTCGAAAGCCGTGCCCGCGGTTATGGGTAGATGGGAATTTGTTAATATCCGGTTGTAGAGAACTTGACACTTAACTTCATTAAAATGAATCAACCGCGTGTGTAGCCATGATGGTCTCTTTTCGGCGGAGTCCGGGAAGAGAACACGGTCTCGTGTTATGCCTGAATGTAAGTAGTTTCAGGATCACTTCTTGATCATTATAGCTTCTCGACCGAGCTTTGCTTCTCTTCTCGCTCTCATTTGCGTAAGTTAGCCACCATATATGCTAGTGCTTGCTGCAACTCCACCTCACTACCCCTTTTCCTACCTTAAGCTTAAATAGTCTTGATCACGAGGGTGTGAAATTGCTAAGTCCCCGTGACTCACACATTACTTCCAAACCAGATGCAGGTGCCGATGATGCCAGTGCAGGGGACGCGACCGAACTCAAGTGGGAGTTTGACGAGGATTCGGGACGCTACTATGTTTCCTTTCCGGACGATCGGTAGAGGAGCCCAGTTGGGGCGATCAGGGATCTAGCATTTGGGGTTGTCTTTATTTATGTGGGTTCCGTAGTCAGACCTTGAGTGTATTCTGGATGATGTAATGCTATATTTATGTATTGTGTGAAGTGGCGATTGTAAGCCAACTCTTTATCCCTCTCTTATTCAGTACATGGGATGTGTAAAGATTACCCCTCTTGCGACATGCCTACTATGCGGTTATGCCTCTAAGTCGTTCTCTGACACGTGGGAGATATAGCCGCATCATGGGTATTACAGGTCCTCTCCCCAAATATTAGGCGGGAAGGGATCCCACAATGGCCAATTTCGAAGGGAGACAACTAGTACAAGTTGTCCTAACAAAAGTACTCTTCGCCTGCCAAAGGCTTTGGTGGTGACGCCGTCTTGGGCTCCACGGTGACCTCCGCCCTGCCATCCTGCTGGTCTTGGTCTTGTTGCATCGATATGGAAACCTTTGCCTGATGCCTCGGGACTCCTCGACTGCGCTTGCCCCTTTAGCACCAAAGAGGAAACAAGGACACTACGTGCGTTGGCGCCTGCCTGGCTCCAGTCGTCATGGCTTGCATCACAGAAACCTCGCGAGGTATCCCTGGCCTTGACCTCTCCACCCCTCGCGAGCCGGCCTGGTGAGGCCGCCCCTAAGGAGGTCTTGCGTCGTCCGCCTCGCGAGGGTCTTGAGTGTTTACTTGTGAAGATGGGCCGTACAGGGCCACTGGTGAATCCACGCTGCGGGCCGCAGGCAGGCAAGTCTGGGGATCCCCGTTCCCAGAACACCGACAATCATGCTGCTATTAAATATCTTATGGAAAAGAAAGATGCCAAACTTAGACTCATTAGGTGGGTTCTCTTGTTACAAGAATTTCATTTACATACTACTAATAGAAAAGGAGTTGAGAACCCTGTAACTGATAACTTGTCTAGGCTAGAAATATTATTGATGAACCACAACCTATTAATGATAGTTTTCCTGATGAGCAATTGGCCGCAAGAAATGTTTCTCATAACACTCCTTGGTATGATGACTATGCTAATTATATTGTTGCTAAATATATACCACCTAGTTTCACATACCGACAAAAGAGAAAGTTCTTTTATGATTTAAAACATTACTTTTGGGATGACCCACATCTTTATAAAGGAGTAGATGGTATTATTAGACACTGTGTAGCTGAGCATGAACAGGAACAAATCCTACGAAAATGTCACTCCAAAGCTTATGGAGGACATCATGCGGGAGACAGAACTGCTCACAAGGTATTGCAAGCTGGTTTTTACTACCCTACTCTCTTCAAGGATTCCTGTAAGTTTGTTTTATCTTGTGATGAATGTCAAAGAATTTGTAATATCGGTAAGTGTCAAGAAATGCCTATGAATTATTCTCTTGCTATTGAACCATTTGATGTTTGGGGTTTTGATTACATGGGACCTTTTCCTTCCTCTAATGGGTATACACATATTTTGGTTGTTGTTGATTATGTTACTAAGTGGGGAGAAGCTATTCCAACTAGTAGTGTTGATCACAACACCTCTATTAAAATGCTGAAGGAAGTTATTTTCCCAAGGTTTAGAGTCCCTAGATATTAAATGACTGACAGTGGTTCACACTTTATTCATGGTGCTTTCCGTAAAATGCTTGCTAAGTATGATGTTAACCATATAATTGCATCACCCTATCATCCTGAATATACTGATCAAGTTGAACTTAGCAACAGCGAAATAAAATTAATATTACAAAAAACAGTCAATAGGTCCCGAAAGAATTGGTCTAATAAATTAGATGTTGCACTTTGGGCCTATATGAAAGCTTATAAAAATCCTATGGGTATCTCTCCTTATAAAATGGTTTATGGAAAAGCTTGCCATTTGCCTCATGAGTTAGAACATAAAGCATATTAGGCAATTAAAAAAACTCAACTATGATTTCAAACTTGCCAGTGAAAAGAGGTTATTTGATATTAGCTCATTAGATGAGTGGAGAACTCAAGATTATGAAAATATTAAATTATTCAAAGAAAAAGATAAAAGATGGCATGATAAAAGAATCCAAAAGCGTGAGTTCAAAGTGGGTGAATATGTCCTTTTGTACAACTCTTGTTTCAGATTCTTTGCAGGAAAACTTCTTTCCAAATGGGAAGGACCATATATTATCGAACAGGTTTATCGTCCTGGAGCTACCAAAATAAATAATGTCGAAGGTACTAACCCAAAGGTCGTCAATGGGCAAAGATTAAACACTATATCTCTGGTACGCCCATTAATGTTGAAAGAAATATTATTCAAACCATGACACTGGAGGAACACATAAAAGAAATCTTCTGGAACACTCCAGAATCGTGAAAAAGAGAGAAGGTACGTGATACGTAAGTAAACAAGCTCCGAAAAATCTGCACAAATATTTTCTATCAGTTTTGGAATATTAGAAAAATTAGGAAAATAAGAAACAACCAGGAAGGCAACCCTGGTGGGCACAAGACACCAAGGCGCGCCTTGCTGCCAGGCGTGCCCTGGTGTCTTGTGCCCACCTCGGGTACCTTCCGGACTCCATTTTTGTCCCTGTTGCTTGTTTCCGAAGATAAAAAAAATCTTTATATGCCCCCCGAACCTATTGACAGATCTAGATCGCCATGGCCGCTTCAAGCTCCTCCAAGGACAATTTCTTTGAGAACATCATCAACCCGTATTTGCGGGAGGTGATGCAGCACCCTCAAGCCATTGAGATGCATGAGGGGGTGCTCCACATCCGCGATGTCCAGGGTACCAAGGGGAGGGGGAGTGTGGATGCCAACCTCGAAGCTATGGAGCAGGAGGTCCTCAACTGCGAGGGGATTGTGGAACATGGACTCAATGCCAATCACCTCATGATCGCGAATTACACTTATGATCTTAAGGTGGATGGCAAATCCATGAAGGACAACATCTTCACCTTCAACAAGCAAATCAACTTTCTGCAAAGCCCAATCTAGGATTTCCAAAACCAAGTCTTTGAATATGAGGCAAGGTTTAAAGGTATGAGTTTGGCTGTCAGTTGCAGGACTCGCGGGACTCACTCATCCTCTTATGATGGTGAGACATTGCCATGGAAACCGGAAGATAAGCTCGCTACTATCTCGTCACCACCACCACCTTCTTCACCACCAAAGGAGACTTGAGTATTGGGCATGGGCGCCCCCCTTGGCTTGTACCAAGCTTGGGGAGGCTCCCCGGTATCGTATCATCACCACTATCTTTACCTTTATTTATTTATCTTAGTTCGGTCTTTAGTTATCTTTTGATTTAATTGAATAAAAATTTAGTTCGATCTTTCTTCGAGTGTTTGCTTAGTGATCTATCTATCCTTGTAATCATGTGCGAAATATATATAATAAAGTGTAGTTTAAGTTTTGCTTTCTTTACTTTCTTGTTCCAATAAAGAGAATGGAAAATAAATGAAAAAGATCATATGCTAATCTTATGGTAAGTAATGACATCACATAAGGAAAAGTATAAGTAGTAAAATTTATTGGAGATTGACAAAAATAGCATTGGTCAATGATGCAATTCATGAAAGAGTTAATAAGGGAGAGGAGATTCACATGAAAATACACTATCTTGGACTTCTTTTATGATTGTGAGCCGCCATCAAAATATTACTCCCTCCGTTCCTACATATAGGGTGTATAGTTTTTGGCGCGGAAATTAAAGAACGCACGTGGAGGGAAAATTTCACAAGTTTTGGGCAGGATTACAGCTTACTAATTGACATGATAAAATAGAGGAGCTTGCCTAATATAAGGAAATGTAATCAAATCCCTAAAAAATTATCCAAACGAGTGGTGCAACGCAATACACCTTATATTTTGGATTTTATCTCAAAAAATATATACACCTTATATCAAGAAAGACAATGTAATGATTTATGTTTGTTCATAGACACAGAAAGTTATATTGTCATAGATCCTTTAACATGTGGTGCTTGCCCCTATCTTTGCTAGCCAAAAATTCCGCACTAAGTAGAGATACTACTTGTGCATCCAAAACCCCTTAAACCCAAATCTTGTTTTGAGAGTCCACCATACCTACCTATGGATTGAGTAAGATCCTTCAAGTAAGTTGTCATCGGTGCAATAAGGCAATAAAAATTGCTTCTAAATGTGTTAGATCATTTAGTGTAAGAGAAAATTCAGTGTTGTATAAACTTGTGATGGCAAAATAATAAAGGCGAGAGACTGCATAATGAAAGTTACTATCACAAGGGCCAATATAACGTGACGTTCTTTTGCACTAAGAGACTGAGCATACAACCAAAAAACGCATGGAAACCTCTGTTTCCCTCTATGAAGGGCCTATCTTTTACTTTTATGTATTTACTTTTATGCAAGAGTCAAAGTATTCTTCCTTATTCCTTTTTATTTTGTGTTTTTCAAGCATCATGTGGTGAGGAAAGATCTAGTCACATATATCCATTTGAATATGGGTGGGCATGAGTTATTATTGTTGAAATCACCCTTGAGGTGAATACATTGGGAGACGAAACTATAAGCCCCTATCTTCCTATGTGTTCGGTTGAAACTTTTTGTTCATGGGTACTCGGTGAGTGTTAGCAATCATAGAAGACTATATGATGGTTGAGTATGTAGACTTGCCAAAAGGCTTCGATACGTGACCCTTCCTGAAAAGATGATGAATTGTAGTTGCAAAGTTGACTGAGAACATAGTTTGTTGGTTTTCAATAGAGTTTATGCTTTATACTTCGATGATGTGATGAATTGTTACTTGTTCATGAGAAGTTAATGATAAAAGTTATGTGATAAAAGTTCTATAATAAAGTTCGTTGCTGTTATAATAATTTAAATGATGCTTCTATGTCTGTATATTGTTTTTATCGACACCTCTCTCTCTCTCTCTAAGCATGTGGACATGTTCTTCGATATCGGTTTTTCGCTTGAGGACAAGCAAGGTCTAAGCTTGGGGGAGTTGACACATCAATTTTGCACCATGTTTACCTACTGTTATTTACTATGTTTTTATGCATAATAATGCTTTTTGGAGTAATTCTAATGCATTTTCTCTCATAATATGCAAGGTTGACACAAAAGAGGGAGAATACCGGCAGCTGGAATTCTGGACGTGGAAAAGCAACGTCAGAATTACCTATTATGCACATATCCAAATGAGCTGAAACTTTACGAATAATTATTTGGAATAAAAGAAAAATATTGGAGCAAATAACTACCGGAGCAGGCCCACCAGGTGGGTACACCCCACCTGGGCGTGCCAGGTCCCCCAGGCGCGCCTTGGTGGGTTGTGCCCTCCTTGGCCCACCTTCGGTGAACCTCTTCTGGTATATAAGTCATTTTGACCTAGAAAAAAATAAGGAGAGTACTTTCGGGATGAAGCGCCGCCATCTCAAGGTAGAACTTGGGTAGGAGCGCTTTTGCCCGCCGGTGGAGCGATTCTGCCGAGGGAACTTCCCTCCCGGAGGGGGAAATCATCATCATCATCGCCAACAACTCTCCCATCTTGGGGAGGGAAATCTTCATCAACATCTTCAACAACACCATCTCCTCTCAAACCCTAGTTCATCTCTTGTGTTCAATCTTTGTACCGGAACCTCAGATTGGTACCTATGGGTGACTAGTAGTGTTGATTACATCTTGTAGTTGATTACGATATGGTTTATTTGGTGGAAGATTGTATGTTCAGATCCATTATGCTATTTAATACCCCTCTGACCTTGAGCATGATTATCATTTGTTAGTAGTTACATTTGTTCTTGAGGTCACAGGATAAATCTTGTTGCAAGTAATCATGTGAACTTGATATGTGTTCGATATTTTGATGGTATGTATGTTGTGATTCCCATAGTGGTGTCATGTGAATGTCGACTACATGACACTTCACCATATTTGGTCCTAAGGGGATGCATTGTGGAGTAGTTATTATAAGATGGGTTGCTAGAGTGACAGAAGCTTCAACCCTAGTTTATGCGCTACTTCATAAGGGGTCGATTTGGATCCAACAGTTTAATGATATGGTTAGATTTTATCTTAATACTTCTCTCGTAGTTGCGGCTGCTTGCGAGGGGGTTAATCATAAGTAGGAGGCTTGTTCAAGTAGGAACAACACAATAAGCATTGATCCACCCACATATCAAATTATCAAAGTAGCAAACACGAATCGAATCAACATGATGAAGGTGACTAGATGGAATTCCCATGTACCGTCAAGAATGCTTTGCCTATTATAAGAAACCGTCTTGGCCTTTCCTTTGCCAAAAAAGGATTGGGCTACCATGCTGCACTTTATTTACCATTACATTTACTTGCTCGTTACAAATTATCTTGCTATCAAACTGTCTGTTACCGACAATTTCAACCCGCGGGCCATTGAGAATAAATGGATCTTTAAGAAGATAGACGCTGATGGTAATATCACTGTCTATGAAGCTCGACTTGTCGCAAAGGGTTTTTGATAAGTTCAAGGGGTGGAATACGATGAGATTTTCTCACCCGTAGCGATGCTTAAGTCCATTAGAATTATGCTAGCAATTGCCATATTTTATGATTATGGAATTTGGCAGATGGATGTCAAAACATCATTCCTTAATGGGTTTTGTAAGGAAGAGTGGTATATGATGCAACTGGAAGGTTTTGTTGATCCTAAGGATGTTGACAAGGTATGCAAGCTCCAGCGATCCATCTATAGACTGGTGCAAGCATCTCGGAGTTGGAATATATGCTTTGATAAGGTGATCAATGCTTTTGGTGTTATACAAACTTATGGAGAAGCTTGTATTTACATGAAAGTGAGTGGGAGCTCTATAGCATTTATGATAAGTACATGTGATGACATATTGTTGACTGGAAATGATGTAGAATTCCTAGAAAGCATAGAGGGTTGTTTGAAAGGAGTTTTTCAAAGGAAGACATGGGTAAAGCTGCTTACATATTGGGCATTAAGATCTATAGAATAGATGCATACGCCAAATAAGACTTTCATAGAGCACATGCCTTGACAAGATTTTGAAGGCGTTCAACATGGACTAGTCAAAGAAGGAGTTCTTGCTTGTATTCTATAGTGTGAAGTTGAGTAAGACCCAAAGCTCGACCATGGCGGAAAAAAGAGAAAAGGTGAAGGTAATCCCCTATGCCTCGACCATAGGCTCTATAATGTATGCCATGTTGTGTACCATACCTTATGTGTACCTTGACATGAGTCTGGCAAGGGGGTACAAGTGTGATCCAGGAGTGGATCACTAGAAAACGGTCAAAATTATCCTTAGGTACCTAGAGAGGACTAAGGAAATGTTTCTCGGTTATGGAGGTGATAAATAGTTCATCGTAAAGGGTTACATCGATGCAAGCTTTGACACTGATCTAGACCACTCTGAGTCAGAAACTGATTATGTATAGTGGAGACATCATTTGGAATAGCTCCAAGTGGATCATGGTACTAGCATCTACAGTATGACACAAAGATTTGCAAAGTACACATGGATCTGAATGTTGTAGACCCGTTGACTAAAACCTCTCTCACAAGCAAAATATGATCAAACCCCAGAACTCATTGGGTGTTAACCACATAGCAATGTGAACTAGATTATTGACTCTAGTGCAAGTGGGAGACTGTTGGAAATATGCCCTAGAGGCAATAATAAAATGGTTATTATCATATTTTCCATTCATGGTAAATGTTTATTATTCATGCTAGAATTGTATTGACCGGAAACATAGATACATGTGTGAATACATGAACAACACCATGTCCCTAGTAGGCCTCTACCAGACTTGCTCGTTAATCAAAGATGGTTAAGGTTTCCTAACCATAGACATGAGTTGTCATTTGATAACGGGATCACGTCATTAGGAGAATGATGTGGTGGATAGACCCAACCGTAAGCTTAGCAATAGACTGTATTGCTTACTTGTTTGCTACGGCTTTCTTCATGTCAAGTATCTGTTCCTTGGACCATGAGATTGTGCAACTCCCTGACACCGGAGGAATACTTAGTGTGTATCCAAACTTCACTTCATAACTGGGTTATCATAAAGGTTCTCTACAAGTATCCATGAAGGTTCTCGTGGATCCGGCGATCTATGGGACGGGGCTACCCCTTTGCTGGTTCGGCTGGGGGTCAATTGGTGTGAAGAGAAAGCACAATCGGAGGTGCCATGGTTTTACCAGGTCCGGGCCTCCAAGAAGCGTAAAACCCTACTCGTGCTTTGGTGTATTGGGTGAATATGGAAGAAAGCACACAGAGCGCTCTCCCCCGAGAAGTTGCTAGGAGAGGGCAGTTGCACGGATATCTATGTGTGTGTTTTACAAGGGTTCCAACCCTTGCAATTGTTGCCCTGTCCCTCCTTTTATAGCTCAAAGGGGTTACCATAGTGGCAAAAAGTTCATTAAAGGGTGATTAGACTGATACAGAACTATCATACCTAACTCTACTAGTTAGGAAAAAAGTTGTAGGAACGAAGTATGTCTACTAAGGGTGTGAATGGGAGTTTTAAAATTTCTTCGGAAATCTCAAAACTCTCCAAACCCAGCAGCGGAACGAATGAAAAACAAACTATAGTGAACTAAAAACTAAGCATCGAATGGAAACTAAACATGCATCGAGACAAAACACATGAAGGAAAACATGTCGAAGATAAACATGGGTAGAAGAGATAACCAGTGGTGCTTGATGGTGATAGGATATTTGTTCGACCAGTTCATCCTTCTGCACAAGGACTACGTCTGGTTGGAGGGGTTGTGACTTAAGACGGAAGATAAACTTGACTTAAGACGGAAGATAAACTCTCTTCACTCTATTCTCCTCGATAATTGGTTCGTCAACCAATGTTGATTACTCGTGGTAGATACTTGAGGCGATCTCCAAACCTTTACAGACTTCTTCTTTGATAACCACAATCACTCTTGGTCTCTGAAGAAATTGACACCTAACCGTCTAGAGAGATTGTAGCTCTCAAGAGTAATAGGCGGAGCATACTAGACTTAGATTCAAGTGATGTTGAACCACTACCTAATTCTTCGGCTCTAGGGGTTTTTCTCTCGGTAGATCTTGAACTCAAATTGCTCAGAGAGGGGCTTTCTCAACAATCTTCTCAGAATCAAAACAGAGGAGCCACAGAAAAAGCTGGCGCGGGGTGGCTATTTATAGCCGCAGCCCTTCTGGATGGGAAATGACCATTTTGGACACACGGTCCAGCCAATGGCCAATCAACACGTTTCAAACGGTCGGATTTGGAAGCAACGGTAACATTACCTGAGGAACAATTAATGCTAACTCCTCGGTCTGAGACAAATCTCTCGCAGCGAAGAAGATCACAGTCTCTTGCTGGCAATTATTTGCTCAGAACACAAAGAGATTTCTCTCACATCTTTCATAGGATTTGGGTTTAGCATCAGAGAATCAAATTTTTGAACGCTACAGCCCTCTTAATAGTATGGTGGTCCTATGACTCAATAAAGAGAAGAAGAAGAACGAAATAAATGCTACATCCTCACTTTGTCTTCATTCTCCTCGGACTTAGTCATTTTCCTCGGACAGACACCGAACCAATTGATTTACTTCAGCATTTTTTAGGGGTCACTCTTGTTAACATTGTCTTAGGTGATTACCATCGCTACAACACAGGGAGATTATCTTCGTCGTTTGCATCAAACTCCTCGTGATCTTAGGGACCTGTAACTCTGTGTGAACTAGCAAACACATAAGTCACATACTATTTATGTTAACGAACTCCAAAACATAAGGGGTCTATTATTGCACCAACAATCTCCCCCTTTTTGGAAAATTGTTGACAAAACATATAATCATCAAAGTGAAGATAGATAAGTGAAAATTGAATCGAACAAGAGTGAATTTGTGTTACTTGACTCAATGATGAAATATAGTCCCCCTAGATGTATACGCAATTATAGTTATGAGATGAAATCTCCTGCAATTCATTGAAGTATATGGAGGAAATTTTAATCATTCGAGATAATGATTCACACTGATGATATATAATCCATCGAGATTTTAGTGCAATCATTCATGACATCTGATAATAATTCCACCTGCAAAAAAATGCTTCGAGAGAAATGGTGCAGTAGGCGGGGTTATTAATATTACAGCATAGAAGTTTTACATCATGGCACATATAGTCTTTGAGACATAAGTTTCAAATCGCACGGGAAACCAAACCAAATGAACACAGAGAGAATATCTACTCCCTCCATTTACTTATACAAGGCCACTATGGAAAATACACTTTGCATCTATATAAGGCCACCAACAGTAATCGAGACAAAAGTTAATAATATTTCCTTGAACTAGCAACCTATTTAAATACTTGCATGCATGTAATCATAATGACACTCCAATCAGCTTCGTATCCCTTCCTTGCATGCATGCGGTGTATTAATGGTCCCTCTAAACAAAAAGAAAAGCATGTTTACAAGGCAAGACATTCAATTTTACCTTGGTACCTGTAATGTGAGTTTGTGGCCTTGTATATAGAAATGGAGGGAGTATCAAAACTCAATGTAAGTCTCCCCCTTTTGTCAACTAGTGTAAAAAAGGTGATGAATAACATGAGCGCAAAAGTTGTGAATTCGATTCACTATGTGGCTTCACTAGAAGAACTATCCGAAGAAGTTCTTGATTCGAAGGTCACTAGAAGATCTTCATCGTTGGCAGCAACAGATTTGACTTTAGGTGGCTTCTTGGTGCTTTGATGATGAAGGCACATTGGGATCAGCCTCTTGAGTAACACGAGAAAGCACATTTCCTTCGGTTGGCTTCAGTTGGTGAGCAGGCTTCAGATTCTTTGGTTATCTTGCGAAGTTCAATATGCATAAGATCAGTAGTTTGCGCATGAGAAGGCAGAGGAGGTGTACTGCGATCTTGGAAATCTTCATCGGCAAAGCCTTGGTCACTGTAATCATAAAGTTCTTTAAGATCGTTGGCCAGAAGTTCTTTCTTGAACAAGAATTTTCGAAGCAATTTCCAGAGTCGCTTCTTATTCTCAGCTACAACCATATGCACTATTTTGGTTCGGTTGTTGATGGTATTTAGCTCGGCACCTACGTGTTCTTTATCTCGTGATCCTTAGCCATATGCTTCAATAGCAACTGTCGTGTGCGCATACTTACTTCAATATGTGATGGAGGTTGATGAGATGTCTTTCGCTCACGCTGAGGTAGACGTGTCCCATCGAATATTTTGTGATAATCTTGATGGCTTGAGTCTGGCGATTTACCCGAGGAAATATCCTGCATGACTTGCAGGGTGTCCCAAATGGGAAGAATAAAGCTTTTGTGACTCCCTTTTGCCAAGTACTCTATCTTCATGGTATGATCAACAACCTTTTAAATCCATGGTGCATAGACTTTAATGGTCTTTGGATGTTGAGTTGAGTCCTTCTACATTTGCAGAAACATATCCTCGGCATCAAAGACATATTTCTCGGAGATGGCATAGATGGCATTTCAAAGAACATCATGAATGACATTATCTGTGTTCATCCCGACCAGAGGGAAAATGGTGTAGGTTAGCAAATGATACAGAGTTTGATTCTCGAAAGTCGATGGGCATGGGAGGACCATTGTAGTCCCAAATCTTTTCTTTGTCCATGGTGCATCGAAAGATTTCATCTGAAATAACATCAATGTTGTGCACTCTAATATCATTTTTGCCATGATCGAACAAAGGGAAATGAAAATGGGAGACAAAGTATGTAGATGTGCATTTGATTAGTTTCCCTTCAATCATCCACTCCATGATCCACTAGGAACTGTCAGATTCATCACCAGATATATAATGTTGCATAGAACTGAACGATAATTTCTCGGTTCCACGGATGCTTGAATGCAAAGATGTTTGTGAGGTGGAAATTCTCAAGATCTTCCAGTATCTGATCAAAAGCATCCAACACTCTTCATGGATGAGAAATCCGGGAACTCGTGAGGAAAAATCTTTCAGCCGTTGATCTCTACTACGCAACATTCTTCTTGTAGACTTGTGTTGGGCCTCCAAGCATAGAGTTTTGTAGGACATTAGCAATTTTCCCTCAAGTGGATGACCTAAGGTTTACCAATCCATGGAATGCGTAGGATGAATATGTTCTCTCTCAAACAACCCTGCAACCAAATAGCAAAGAGTCTCTTGCGTCCCCAAAACACCAAAAACAATAGTAAATTGTATATGTGCACTAGTTTAGTGAAGAGATGGTGATACAAGTGTAATATGGATGGTAGATATAGGTTTTTGTAATTTTAAAATATAAAAAACAAGGTAACTAGTAACAAAATAAGCGAAAATTGTGTTGCAATGCTTGAAAACAAGGCCTAGGGTTCATATTTTCAATAGTGCAAAGTCTCTCAACAATGATAACATAATTAAATCATATGGAAATCCCTCAACATGCAACAGAGAGTCACTCCAAAGTTCCTATCATGAAGAACATAAGATGAAATTGTTTGTAGGGTACGAAACCACCTCAAAGTTATTCTTTCCGATCAACCCATTGAGTTATTCTTATAAGTGTCACAAATAGCCCTAGAGTTCTTAGTAAAATAACACCATATGATACACATCAATCAACCCTAATGTCACCTAGATACTCAAATGTCACCACAAGTATCCGTGGGTCAATTTTATGATATGCATCAAACAACTTCAGATTCATAATATTCAATCCAACACAAAGAACCTCAAAGAGTGCCCCAAGATTTCTACCGGAGAAACTAGGACGAAAATGTGCATCAATCCCTATGCATAGATTACCTAATGTCACCTCGGGAATCCGCGAGTTGAGTGCCAAAACTTTCATCAAGTGAATCAATAGAACACCCCATTGTCACCACGGGTATCCCATGCAATACATACATCTAGTGTTCTCAAATCCATACAAGTATTCAATCTGATAATAGTGAAACCTCAATGGTAAAACTCAATTCATCACAAGAAGTTAGAGAGGGAGAAAACACCATATGATCCAACTATAGCAACAAAGCTCACGGTACATCAAGATCATGCCAAATCAAGAACACGAGAGAGAGAGAGACAGAGAGAGAGACAGAGAGAGAGAGAGAGATAGAACACATAGCTAGTGGTACATACCCTCAGCCCCGAGGGTGAACTACTCCCTCCTCGCCATGGTGGCCGCCCAGATGATGAAGATGGCCTCCAGTGATGGTTTCCACCTCCGGTGGCGTGCCGGAACGGGCTCCCGATTGGTTTTTCATGGCTATAGAGGCTTTCGGTGGCGAAACTTCCGATCTGGTTTCTTTCTGGGGGTTTCGGGATTTATATGAATTTTTGGCATATGTCTCACGTCAGGGGGACGCTCGAGGGGCCCACAAGCTAGGGACGCACCCTAGGGGGGATAGGCTTGTGGACTCCTCGTCCACCTCCTGGCCTGGCTCCGATGCTCCAGGGTTCCCTTTTGGTCCATAAAAATTCATTGTAAAGTTTCAGCTCGTTTGGACTCCGTTTGATATTCCTTTTCTGTAGAAATTCAAAAACAAGGAAAAAACAGAAACTAGGACTGGGCTCTAGCTTAATAGGTTAGTACCAAAACTAATTTAAAATAGCATATTAATTCATATAAAACATCCAAAATAGATAATATAATGTCATGGAACAATCAAAAATTATAGATACGTTGGAGACGTATCAAGCATCCCCAAGCTTAATTCATGCTCGTCCTTGAGGTAAATGATAAAAACGGATTTTTTTATGTGGAATGCTACCTAACATATTTATCCATGTAATCTTATTTATTGTGGAAGACTATTCTGATCCATAAGATTCAAAACAACAGTTTAATATTGACATAAAAACAATAATACTTCAAACATACTAATAAAGTAATCATGTCTTCTCAAAATAACATGGCCAAAGAAAGTTATCCCTACAAAATCATATAGTCTCGCTATGCTCCATCTTCACCACACAAAATATTTCATCATGCACGACCCCGATGACAAGCAAAGCAATTGTTTCATACTTTTAATGTTCTCAAGATTCTTCAAATTTCACGCAATACATGAGCGTGAGCCATGGATATAGCACTATAGGTGGAATAGAATATGGTGGTTGTGGAGAAGAAAAAAAGAAGAAAGTCTCACATCAATTAGGCAAATTAATGGGCTATGGAGATGCCCATCAATTGATAACGATGCAAGTGAGTAGGGATTGCCATGCAACGGATGCACTAGAGCTATAAGTGTATGAAAGCTCAAAATGAAAACTCAGTGGGTGCGCATCCAACTTGCTTGCTCATGAAGACCTAGGGCAATTTGAGGAAGCCCATCATTGGAATATACAAGCCAAGTTCTATAATGAAAAATTCCCACTAGTGTATGAAAGTGATAAAATAGGAGACTCTCTATCATGAAGAACATGGTGCTACTTTGAAGCACAAGTGTGGTAAAAGGATAGTAACATTGTCCCTTCTCTCTTTTCTCTCATTTTTTCTTTTTTTCTTTGGGATTTTGGCCCATTTTTTATTTTGGGCTCTTTCTTCTCTTTTTTATCTTTAAGTCTGGAGTCTCATCCCAACTTGTGAGGGAATCATAGCTTCCATCATCCTTTCCTCACATGGGACAATGCTCTAATAATGATGATCATCACACTTTTATTTACTTACAACTCAACAATTACAACTCGATACTAGAAGAAAAGATATGACTTTGTGTCAATGCCTCCGGCGGTGGTCCGGGATGTCCAATGATCAAGAGTGGCATGTATAAAAAATATGAACGGTGGCCAAGCCACAAATACTATGCCAACTACATGATCATGCAAAGCAATATGACAATGATGGTATGTGTCATAATAAAACGTAATGGTGGAAGTTGCATGGCAATATATCTTAGAATGGCTATGGAAATACCATAATAGGTAGGTATGGTAGCTGTTTTGAGGAAGGATATATGGTGGGTTTAATGCACCAGCAAAAATTGCGCGGTACTAGAGAGGCTAGCAATCGTGGAAGGATGAGAGTGTGTATAGTCCATGGACTCAACATTAGTCATAAAGAACTCACATACTTATTGCAAAAATTTATTAGCCATCGAAACAAAGTACTACATGCATGCTCCTAGGGGGATAGTTTGGTAGGAAAAGAACATCGCTCGTCCCCGATTGCCACTCACAAGGAAGACAATCTAAAAATTAATCATGCTCCGGCTTCATCACATAACGGTTCCCCGTGCATGCTTCGGGAATCACAAACTCTAACACAAGTATTTCTACCAATCCACAATTACTCACTAGCATGTTGTCGGCATTCTAGGAACAGGGGTATCCAGACTTGCCTGCTTGTGGCCTAGGGTGTTTCTCCATCAACGGCCTGGTAAGGCCCACCTTCAGCACCAACAACTCAAGACCCTCGCGAGGCGGATGGTGCCAAGACCTCCAGAAGGAGCGGCCTCCTCAGGCTGGCTCCTGAGGAGCGGAGATTCCTATGCAAGCCTTCACCTCGCAAGGCTCAAATGATGCAAGCCATGATGACCAAGGCTAGGCGGGCGCCCACGAGCGTAGTATAGCCGTTTCCTCTTTGGTGCTAAGGAGGCAAGCGCAAGCACGGAGTCCCGAGGGACCAGCCAAAGGTTTCCATTTCCATGCAACAAGACCAAGACCGCCAGGACGGCGGGACAGAGATCATCGCCGAGCCCACCACGGCGTCACGACCAGAAGCTTTGCACGTGAAGACCACCTTTCGTTAGGATAAGATGTACTAGTTGCCTCCCTTCAAATTTCGTCGTTGTGGTATCCTTCCCACCTCCATTTTGGGGGAAGAGGACCAAGGCCTCTATAATGATAGCCTAGCCACCACCTTAGAGGACGACAAGAAGACAGGGATGGGGAGGGATCATTCAGACCATCCTCTCCCTCACCAGCACAAGAACACACCTCCTGAGGTTGTTCTTCCACTGTACCAGTTCATCCTCAGCCCACCTCGAGGCCAATCCACCACAAAGCAGGAGTAGGGTTTTACACCGCAAGGTGGACCGAACCTGGGTAAACCGCCTTGTCCCATTTCTTTCGAGTTCATCGAGCTAGGCCATGAGAGCGACGAGTAGGCAGACTGGGGAGGTTGAGTTCTTCGTACGCACCCCAGAGTTTGAATCTATCCAGGGTCTGCGGAGCCCAAAATCCGACATTTGGCATGCTAGGTAGGGGTGCGTCGGAGATCCGCCTCTTTGCCCGCTGTGCTCCACCACGCCGCTCAGCCCTCATGGCGAGCGCCGCTCCACTGACCGGATCAACGGGTGTCTTTGGGGGCACCGTGGGTCTCCAGGCTTTCACACCCACCTTGCGGTAGGTGCAGTGGCCGCCCAAGTTCAGGCCGGAGCTGCCGCCCCAATACGACGGCGCGGCGGACATGGCGGGATTTCTCTAGGCATATGCGGAGGCTGTTTTGGTGGCCGGCAGTGATGACAAGGCCATGGAAAATTGGCTACCAATGGCCCTCACGGGCATGCCACGCGCCTGGCTCATGGGCTTGCCCGAGTCTTCAGTGGCCTCCTGGGAGGATCTGTGTGGCCTCTTCATCGCTCGCTTCACGATGCCGGCACCACACGCTGTCACGGCCCTCCTCGGCGGCTCGCAGACGCCGCTCTCGGACCGCCACATCAAGCAGTTCTTTCGTCAGGTGGGCGCCGCCCACGAACAGTGGGGGCACCGCCAGGTTCGGTGGCGCCTAAGGCCGACCTCACCTTCGACTCTAGTGACCACCACGCGACCATGGCCGGTGCCGGCCCGCTCCCAATGCTTTGCACCCCCACCATGTTCAACGTAGCGGTCACTAGGACCCTCATCGACGGCGGCACCGGCCTCAATGTCCTCTCCGTGGAAGCATTCGGCCTGCTTCATGTGCCCCATGGCTGGCTCTGCCCCACCAAGCCTTTTTCTAGAGTCGTCGATGGCTCCACCTGCCCCCTAGGGTAGATCCGCCTCCCTGTCACCTTCGGCACCCACGACAACTACCGCACCGAGCTCATCGACTTCAACATCGCCCATATCGGCCTTCCGTACAACGCCATTCTCGGGTACACGGCCTTGGCCAAGTTCATGGCGGCAAAACACCCAGCCTACAATCTCATGAAGATGCCAGGGAGCAGCGACGTCCTCACTGTGGTGGGGACACCAATGATGCACTCTCAGCCCTCAAGCATGCTTTTAGAGCCGCGGCGGTCATGCGGCCAAGCAAGGAGGGGGCCCCGGGGGCTGCACCAGCAAAGAAGAAGCAGTTGTTCTCTCAAGGCTGGGCCAAGATGAAGCGGGTTCCAATCAATGAAGACGGGGCCTCGGGCTCCACCTTCACCATAGGCGCTGGCCTCCCTCCAGAACAAGAAGAGGCACTGGTTGGCTTCCTGTGCACAAACAAGGATGTATTTGCATGGGAGGCAGTGGATCTGGTCGGGGTCCCACATAGAGTAATCGAGCACCACTTGATGGTGTGCCCCAATATGCGACCAGTGAAGCAGAAGGCGCGACGACAAGCTCCGGAGAAGTAGTCGTTCGTCACCCAGGAGACCCGCAAGCTGTTGGAGGCTGGTGTCATTCGGGAAGTGCGGCACCCAGACTGGCTCGCGAACCCAGTCATCGTCCCCAAAAAGGGCGGGAAGGAGCGCATGTGTGTTGATCTCACCAATCTCAACAAGGCCTGTCCTCAAGACCCTTTCCCTCTCCCGTGCATCGACTAGATCATCGACTCCAACGCCAAGTGCGATCTACTGTGCTTCCTGGACGCCTTCTCAGACTATAACCAAATCAAGATGGCGGTGCAAGATGTCGAGAAGACCGCCTTTATAACCCCGTGCGGGGTATACTGCTCCACTTGCATGCCATTTGGGCTGCGCAATGCGGGGGCGACCTTCCAACGGTTGATGCATAATACCCTAGGACAGCAGCTCGGGAGGAATATCGAGGCGTACATCGACGACATAGTAGTGAAATCTCTGGAAGCAAGAAATCTTATCGAGGACCTGGAGGAGACATTCGCCAGCCTGTGCCAAGTGAACCCGCGGCTGAACCCAGAAAAATGTGTGTTTGGTGTTCCGTCTAGCAAGTTGCTGGATTTCCTTATGTCGCACAAAGGGATCGAGGCCAACCCGGAGAAGGTCAAGGCCATAGAAAGGATGAGCCCGCCGCAGACCCTCAAGGAGATGCAGAAGCTGGCAGGCAGCGTAACCTCGCTCGGGCGTTTTATCTCCAAGTTGGGGGAGCGTGCCCTCCCATTCTTCAAGCTGATGATGAAGAAAGGACCGTTCCAGTGGACTCCAGAGGCAAACACTGCCTTCCAAGACCTCAAGAGGTACCTCACCAGCCCACCGGTGATGGTAGCACCCCGCCCCTTGAACCTTTGGTACTATACCAGGCCACCACACCTCACTCTACCAGCGCGGCGCTAGTGGCAGTTCGGGAGGACCACCCGATCAAGAGCTCATAGGGAAGCACCTCACGCCCAGTTGGGGTGCCGCGACCTCAAGACGGCGTGCCTGAGGCCTCGGCTGCCCCGACAGTCAACACCGCTCCTGAGGCTCCGGCCTATCCTCCAGACAACAAGACTCCTGAGGACAGGGTTCCTGAGGCCACAGCTGCCCCGACAGATGACAAGGCTCCTGGGGATCCTCATCCCTAGGAGGCGCAAGACTCCTCCAATGCTTCCACCCTCTTCGAGCACCCGGTATACTTCGTCAGCACTGTGCTACGTGATGCGCGAGCATGCTATCCCATGCCACAAAAGCTCATGGTTGCATTCCTCGTCGCTCTTGAAAGCTGCGCCACTACTGCCAAGGCCACCCCATCAAGGTCGTCTCAGCTTACCCTTTGGAGAGAGTACTCCAGAACCCTAACACTGTAGGGAGGATCGCTGAATGGAACATCGAACTGCAAGCATTCCAGTTGGAGTTTGGCACCACTAGAATCATCAAGGGTGCGGCCCTCGCCGACTTCCTGGCGGAATGGACTGACTTTCCCAACCCAGAAGTGGGTGAGGACTGTTCCCTCTAGCCGGGAAGCGAAACACCAGATGGTTGGATCATGTACTTCGATGGCGCGTTCGCACGCCAGGGCACAGGGGCTGGAGCCGTGCTCATCTCGCCCACCGAGGACAAGCTCTACTACGTTGTGCAGCTCTGCTTCCAGCAGGGCGAGAAGGTCTCCAACAACATCGCGAAATATGAAGTCCTGATCGTCGTCCTCAAGGCTACGAAGGCTTTGGGAGTAAGGCGCCTCACCATCAGGGGCGACTCCCAGATCCTCGTCAACTTCTCCAACAAAGCGTACAAGCCGAAGGACGAGCACATGGAGGCATACCTCGAGGAGGTACGCAAAATCGAGAAATGATTCTTGGGCATGGAATTGCAGCATGTGCCGCATGGCACGAACAAGGAGGCGGACAACATTGCCAAAAGGGCATCACAGTGACTGCCTCGGGAGCCTGGCGACTATGAGGAGCGGCTCTTCAAGCCATTGGCAGCTCCCCCTGCCGTGGGACCAGCACTGCCTTAGGAGGAGCTCCCCCCAGCACCCCTCTTGGGCGCCCCAGCCTGCGGCCCGACCTCGGGAGCCCGCTTGCTCCTCACGCTTGAGCCTCCGGAGGGGTGCTAGACCAAGGATTTTAGGGCGTACCTGCTCCAAGGCACCTTGCCGAAGAAGGAGGAAGACGCAGAATGTGTGGCCCACTAGGACACCGCATACTGCATCAGGGACTGTGAGCTCTATCGAAAATGGCCAAACGATGTTTCTCTATGATGCATCTCCAGGGAGCAGGGATGAGAGTTGTAGGTTGACATACATGGCGGGGACTACGGGCATCACTCTTCATCGCGCACCCACATGGGGAAGGCGTTCTACAGCGGATTCTACTGGCCCACGGCGCTCAATGATGCCACCGAGCTAGTAAGATCCTGCAAGGCCTGCCAGTTTCATGCCAAGCAGATCCACCAACCCACCCAGGGCCTCCAAACCATCTCGCTCTCATGGCCCTTTGCGGTTTGGGGGCTGGACATCCTGGGCCCATTCCCTCAAGCTCTCGGGGGCTACTGCTACCTATATGTCGCCATCAACAAGTTCACCAAGTGGGCCGAGGTACAGGCCGTCTGCGCCATCCCGGCCGGCTCGGCTGTCAAGTTCATCAAGGGCCTCGTGAGACGTTTCGGGGTCCCTAATCGCATCATCACCGATAATGGCTCGCAGTTAATTAGCAACCTCTTCAAAACATATTGTGCTAACCTTGGAACGCAAATATGCTATGCTTCGGTAGAGCACCCTCGGAGCAATGGCCAGGCTGGGCGCGCCAACGTCGAGGTCCTCAGAGGCCTCGAGGCAAGGGACTTCAAGAAGAAGCTCGAGGCTTGCGGCAGGGGCTGGCTCAATGAGCTCCAGTCCATGTTGTGGTCCATCTGCACCACCACGACCAAGTCGGCGGGCGAGACTCCATTCTTCCTCGTCTATAGAGCCGAAGAGGTTCTCCCACATGAGGTCAGGCATCGCTCCATGCGGGTCTTGGCGTTTGACGAGGCATGCCAGGACACCATGCGGGGGATGGACCTCGTGCTGGGGGAGGAACGCCGCCGCCAGACCTTGCTGCAAGCTGCGAGGTACCGGCAGGCACTGCGGCGATACCACTGCCGAAGCGTCCACTCTAGGACACTCGAGGTGGGTGATCTCATCCTGAGGAAGGTTCTCTCCAGGGAAGGGCTGCACAAGCTCTTGCCCATGTGGGAAGGCCTGTTCAGGATCGCCCGTGTCTCCAGGCCTGGCGCCGTGCACCTGGAGACGCAGGACGGGATCCCCATCCAGACCACTTGGAACATCCAGCACCTTCGGAAGTTCTACCCATGACACCAGGCCCCACGCCTGTGAAGGTCTCCGCTCGTGACACTCTCACGTAATAATGAGTTGGGGATGTACACGCCCCGGAGTCTCCTGAGGTCGCCCCTGGGCCTCACGGGGGCTCCCACCCACGTCGTAGTGGAGGCCCCATGCTCCGCGCTGGTGGGAAGACAAGAAGACAAGTCTAGGTGCCAGACGCGGTTGTTCTTTGCTTGCTTTCTGTAGCTGGTTTTTCGACTTCTTGAATGAAATGTGTAGTTTTCGCATCTTTCGTTCGCCAGAGTTGGATTTTTCTCTCTTGTTCGCTCGCCTTTCCAAACTTGTCCCAGGAAGAGCGGCAATTGCTCGTCGCTCCTCCTTGTGCATGGGGGCTAGGCAGGTGTGTACTCCTAGGCTCTCCCGCTACCACACCTCATCGAAGCATTATTTCCCCAGGGCTCCGGTGTCCTTAATTCTCGCGAGACGGTCTCGAACGAGCTCATGGGCATGCGCACCCTCTAAGTCCATGCCTCCGGGCAACGTGAAGGGGCGTACCAGCCACAACCAACCCACGGTCGGGGCCTCGCGCGAGGTAGGACGAGACGCCTCATGAGGCCTCCTAAAAACTCTGCAACTATACAACTCCTCCTAAGGATTGACGTCTCCTGAGTCATCGGGAAAGAAGCCCTTGGGATATACCTCAGGCAAGGCATGCCCTCGCGACATAGGAGACTACCATAAGCACATCGAGCTAAGTTACCCTGACCGCACCTAGTGGAAACATGGGTATCACGGCACAGTATCGAAATAGCAAACATAGCATAGTGGCACAAGCGCCGCAGTTTATTACACACCCCAGCAGGGCCCTCTAATTTTTTCAAATACAGGAGAAAGGAAAGGAAAAACAAAAGCGGGCACACAACTGCAGCAGCTCCCGAGGCTAGGCTCCAGCTCAAGCCTTCCTCCCGCTTCACTGCGGCACAGTGGCAAGACGTCCCGTCGCCTTCCCTGATCCGAGCCCGGCAGCGTGGTGGTTTGCCGTAGCTGCCACCGCTGGTGCTCTCGCTGGAGGAGGAGCCGCCGCTGCTGGAGGCAGGGCGGCTGTTGCCAAGGGCAAGCTCACCCTCGTCGTCGCCGTCTTCGCCAAGGGCAAGCTCGTCGTCGTCACTGCCATCTTCTGGGCAGCACCCCGCGCGGCGGCCATCTTCCCCAAATACCATCACATAGAGGGTCGCGAGACCGTCGTACCTGAAATGGAGGATGCACCTTCCGCCCATGCGCCGCATGCAGGAAAACGCCTGCCATCCTCGGGTCAAGGACACATTTCCCATGGCGGTGACTTTGACTCCCGCCCATGAAGCCCTGCTGCAGAAGCCGTCAGCCTGTAGCTAGAGGCCGTCAAGCCCCGTAGTTGGTAGTGCCCCCGCGAAGAAGCGCGGGAGAGGGAGTCAGGTGCCGGTGGGCCTCTCCAACCACAAGACAAACTCCGGGGACGCGTCCGCCGAATGCAAGTGTGGCCGAGGAGGCCGGGCGACCACAGCGCGCCTTCCCCCATCACAGGAGCTGCCCTATCCACGGCGGCTCCCACCGTGAGAGAAAGCGCCGCCACGGCTGCCTAGGGCAACGCCAGCCCTCGAAGAGGTGTGACCACACCCTCAAGGGGCCACCGCCGGGGTCACGGCATACTTGCGAGGGCGGCCGCGGCCTCTCTTGGGCGGCGGTGAACCCGGTCCCTCCTTGGGAGCCTTCCCCTTTTTCTGCGGCGGAGAACCTCCTCATCGGTGCCATGAACACTTGAGCAAGACGTCGAGATGAGAAAGAAGAAGAAGGGGCAAGCAGTGAGAAGATGGAGATGAGTAGGGGGCTCCGCCCCTCCCCTCATTTATAGCTAGAGGGAGGCCAACCGCCGGCCTCCATGATCCCCAGTAATGATGACCTCCCTGCATGCCGCAAGCTCTAGTCAAGTCGAAGAGTTGCCGAGGCGACATGCAGAAGCGGAGACGCCCACATCCCTTCAAGTGCCACGCATCGACCAAGCCCGCGGGCGGTTAGGGCCTGTGGTGCTCCGCCCTTGCCCTTTAGCTTCACCTCGAAGCCAAGTCCGAGCGCGCCTTGGGCCCGGGGGCTACTGTCGGTGTTCTGGGAATAGGGGTACCCAGACTTGCCTGCCTGCAAACCACGGACAGTGCCAAGACCTCCAGAAGGAGCGGCATCCTCAAGCTGGCTCCTGAGGAGCGGAGATTCCTATCGAAGCCTTCACCTTGCGAGGCTCGAATGACGCAAGCAATGACGACCAAGGCCAGGCGACCGCCAGTGGGCGCAGTACAACAGTTTCCTCTTTGGTGCTAAGGAGGCAAGCGCAGGCGCGGAGTCCCGAGGGATCAGCCAAAGGTTTCCATTTCCATGCAACAAGACCAATACCACCAGGACGGCAGGATGGAGTTCATCGCCGAGCTCACCAGGGCGTCACGGCCAGAAGCTTTGCAGGCGAAGACCACCTTTCATCAGGATAAGATGTACTAGTTGTCTCCCTTCGAATTTGGCTATGGTGGGATCCCTTCCCACCTCCATTTTGGGGCAAGAGGACCAACGCCTCTATAAAGATAGCCTAGCCACCACCTTAGAGGACGACGACAAGACATAGACGGGGACGGATCATTTAGACCATCGTCTCCCTCACCAGCACAAGAACACACCTCCTGAGGGTGTTCTTCTACTGTACCAGTTCATCCTCAGCCCACCTCGAGGCCAATCCACCACAAAGCAGGAGTAGGGTTTTACACCGCAAGGTGGCCAAAACCTGGGTAAACTGCCTTGTCTCATTTCTTTCCAGTTCATTGATCTAGGTCGTGAGAGCGACGAGTAGGCAGACTGGGGAGGTTGAGTTCTTCACACGCACCCCAGAGTTCGAATCTATCCAGGGTCTGTGGAGCTCGGAATCCGACACATGTCTCTAATATCACCATCTTTATATCTCAAAACAAATGCAAGGAATCAAACTTCTCATAGTATTGAATGCTCTTTATATGAAAGTTTTTACTATATCCCTCTTGGATGCCTATCATATTTGGAATAAATTTATAACCTAACAAAATTACCATGTTGTTTAGAGACTCTCAAAATAATATAAGTGAAGCATGATAGTTCAACAATTTCTATAAAATAAAACCACCGCTATGCTCTAAAAATATATAAGTGATGCACTAGAGCAACTTCCCAGCTCAAGAGATATAAGTGAAGCACATAGGGTATTCTAATAAATGAATGAGCAATGTGTGTCCCTCTCAAAAGGTGTGTACATCAAGGATTATTGTGAAAATAAAATACTCAAATCATGCAAGACGCTACAAGCAAAAGACATATCATGTGGTGAATAAAAATATATCCTCAAGTAAATTTACCGATAGACGAAGACAAAAGAGGGGATGCCATCCGGGGCATCCCCAAGCTTAGATGCTTGGTTGTCCTTGAATATTACCTTGGGGTGCCTTGGGCATCCCCAAGCTTATGCTCTGTCCACTCCTTATTCCGTAGTCCACCAAAACTTTACTCAAAACTTGAAAACATCACAACACAAAACTCAACAGAAAACTCATAATATCCGTTAGTATAACAAAATAAATCACCACTTTAGGTAATGTTGTGAACTCATTCTAAATTTATATTGGTGTTATATCTATTGTATTCCAACTTATCCATGGTTCATACCCTCCGATACTACCCATAGATTCACCAAAATAAGAAAACATCACAAAGAAAAGAAAATATGTCAAAAAACAGAATAGTCTGTAGTAATCTGGAAATTTCGTATACTTATGGGACTCCAAAAATTCTGAAAAAATAGGAAAACATAGAAAATTTGGATATCAATCTTGTGTAAACAATTCAGATCAAAAGCACATTTATGTGAATTTCTAAAATTCTAGAAATGAGCACAAAAGTTTTTTTTCCAGCAAGATCAAATCAACTATCACGATATACCATCCCAAAGGTCTTACTTGGCACATTATAGAAACAAAGCAATAAAACATGATTACTACAGTAGCATAATCATGTCAACACACAAAAACAATAGGGTTAAATATTGGGGTGTCTCCCAACAAGCACTTTTCTTTAATGCCTTTGTGGCTAGGCATGATGATGTCGATGATGCTCACATAAAAGATAAGAGTTGAAACATAATGGGAGCATCGTGAAGCAAATGACTAGCACATGTAAGTCTAACCCACTTCCTATGCATAGGGATTTTGTGAAAAAACAATTTATGCGAGCAAGAATCAACTAGCATAGGAAGGCGAAACAAGCAAAACTTCAAAACTTTAAACACATAGAGAGGACACTTGATATTATTGCAATATATAAAAGCATATGTTCTTCTCTCATAATAATTTTCATTAGCATCATGAATGAATTCACCATTATAACCATCACATAAAGCATTATTTTCATGATGCATAAGCATAGAAATTTTACTACTCTCCACATAAGCAAAATTCTTCTAATTCGAAATAGTGGATGTATCATAAGAAACTAGAATACTATAAATTGTTTCCACATTAAAAGAGTTATGTTCATAAAAATGGTAATCATAATTATGCCATGTTTTATAAATATAATTATCACTACTTTTTATAACATAAGTGTCATCACAATAATCATCATAAGTAGCAACTATGTTCTCATCAAAATCAATTGAAACCTCTTTCAAGATAGTGGATTCATCACTAAATAAAGTCATGACCTCTCCAAATCCGCTTTCATAAATATTATAAGATTCAACACCCTCCAAAACAGTGGGATCATTAACTAGAGTTGACACTCTTCCAAACCCACTTTCATCAATGTAATCATTATAAATAGGAAGCATGCTATCATGATAATAAATTTGCTCATTAAAACTTGGGGGACAAAAAATATCATCTTCATCAAACATAGCATCCCCAAGCTTATGGCTTTGCATATCATTAGCATCATGGATATTAAAAGAATTCATACTAACAACATTGTAATCATGCTCATCATTCAAATATTTAGTGCCAAACATTTTATTGACTTCTTCCTCTAACACTTGAGCACAATTTTCCTTTCCATCATTTTCATGAGAGACATTAAAAAGATGAAGCATATGAGGCAACCTCTCAATTCCATTTTTTGTAGTTTGCTTTTATAGAATAAACTAGTGATAAAACAAGAAACTAAAAGATTAAATTGCAAGATCTAAATATATACCTTAGAGCACTAACCTCCCCGGCAACGGTGCTAGAAAAGAGCTTCATGTCTACTGTGCAACCTTCTTCTTGTAGACTCGTGTTGGGCTCCAAGCGCAGAGTTTTGTAGGACAGTAGCAATTTTTCCTCAAGTGGATGACCTAAGGTTTATCAGTCTGTGGGAGGCGTAGGATGAAGATGGTCTCTCTCTCAAACAACCCTGCAACCAAATAACAAAGAGTCTCTTGTGTCCCTGACACACCCAATACAACGGTAAATTGTATAGGTGCGCTAGTTCAGTGAAGAGATGGTGATACAAGTGTAATATGGATGGTAGATATAGGTTTTTGTAATATAAAAATAAAAAAATCAAGGTAACTAGTAACAAGATGAGTGAAAACGGCATTGCAATGCTTGAAAACAAGGCCTATGGTTCATACTTTCACCAGTACAAAGTCTCTCAACAATGATAACATAATTAAATCATATGGCAATCCCTCAACGTGCGACAAAGAGTCACTCCAAGGTTCATATCACAAAGAACATAAGATCAAATCATTTGTCGGGTACGAAACCACCTCAAAGTTATTCTTTCTGATCAATCCATTGAGATATTCCTATAAGTGTCACAAACAGCCCTAGAGTTCATAGTAAAATAACACCATATGATACACATCAATCCACACTAATGTCACCTAGATATTCCAATGTCACCACAAGTATCCATGGGTCAATTATACAATATGCATCAAACAACTTCAAATTCATAATATTCAATCCAACACAAAGAACCTCAGAGAGTGCCCCAAGATTTTTACCAGAGAAACAAGGATGAAAGCGTGCATCAACCCCTATGCATAGATTACCCCAATGTAACCTCGGGAATCCACGAGTTGAGTGCCAAAACATACATCAAGTGAATCAATAGAACACCCCATTGTCACCACGGGTATCCCATGCAAGACATACATCAAGTGTTCTCAAATCTATAAAAGTATTCAATTCGATAATAGTGAAACCCCAAAGGTAAATCTCAACTCATCACAAGAAGATAGAGAGGGAGAAAACACCATATGATCCAACTATAGTTAAAAAGCTGTGGTACATCAAGATTGTGCCAAATCAAGAACACGAGAGAGAGAGAGATCAAACACATAGCTACCAGTACATACCCTCAGCCCCAAGGGTGAACTACTCCCTCCTCGTCATGGTGGCCGCCCGGATGATGAAGATGGCCTCCAGTGCTAGTTTCGCCCTTCGGCAGGGTGCCGAAACGGGCTCTTGGTTGGTTTTCCATGGCTACATAGGCTTTCAACGATGGAACTTCTGATCTAGGTTTCTTTTTAGGGGTTTCGGGATTTATAGGAATTTGTGGCATTGGTCTCACGTCAGGGGGACGCTCGAGGGGCCCACATGCCAGGGGCGCCCCCTAGGGGGGCTCCCCTAGGCTTGTGGACTACTCGTCCACCTCCTAGCCTGGCTTCGATGCTCTGGGGTTCTCTTTTGGTCCATAAAAAATCATCATAAAGTTTCAGCTCGTTTGGACTCCGTTTGATATTCCTTTTTGTAAAACTCGAAAATGAGGAAAGAAATAGAAACTGGCACTGGGCTGTAGGTTAATAGGTTAGTCCCAAAAATAATTTAAAATAGCATATTAATGCATACAAAACATCCAAAACAGATAATATAATAGCATCGAAGAATCAAAAATTATAGATATGTTGGAGATGTATCAGCTGTCATATCAAATCCGAGAAAAATAGATGGCCTACTATTGGTTCCAGAAACGGGGCGATTCAGATGTGTGTGGTCCTTTGTATGGACTCTCTTGAAAGAATTGAGGGTGTGTATTCTAATAAATAGCGGTCCTTTGGCACTAGCACTAGTCTTGAACAATGGCAGTTGTTCACGAGGATATGGATATTTAAGTTCATCTTCGACTGAAGCTACTTTGTCACCATATACTATGGAGTTTGTATGACGAGCAGAAATAGATCTATTTTCCATCAGAGCATCATCTGAAATCCTTCGTGCTGTAGCAATTAACACTTGAAGTTGAGCTAGAGCAGAAGGCACACTGGTATGAGATGCAGTAGAAGGCAATAATGTAGATTATTTTTGAACCTGTACTGGAGGTGGTTGTGATTTATCTTCGGGGATCTGTGGTTGTGCAGAGGGAGGAACCGAAATATTTGGTTCGTCACGAGTAGGAGAAGCTTGGGGCTCAGACTGAGGAATATCTTCATGAACAGGGGAGGCTACACACACTGGTTCAATTGGCCTTAGCGAGGGAATTGCTTCCTCAGGGGAATTTTCTTTCTTAGGGTCAGATTTTGCATGATTAGGAGACTTTTCAGTCATAGGAGGAGCATTTTTCTTCACAATTTTCTTTTGTTTCTTCTGTTTCTGCTGAGCGGATTGATCAACATGCCCTTTCACAAGATCATTATAACCAGTGGCTTGTGCTTGATGACAGAGGCAGATCTTGCGAACAATATTATCCAGATCTGAATGAAATCCCAATCATCTCTTCTGAAGGATAGTCCAGGCTCAACTGACATCCATATATGATTCTTCAAGTTGCTTGATGACAAACTTGGAAGTTGTAGCTTTCATTCGGTTGTCAGGATCATTAAGTTGGGCAGAGAGTGAATTGATCTCAACAGAATCTTCTCTCATATCTTGAACAAGAGCAGAAGCTTGAGTAACGACTTCAGGTGGGATCAGCAAAGATGCTACTTCACCATCAAATAAGTTTTCCACAAATTTGTCAAGCTGCTCCATGATGAACACATGATTGAAATAATGAGGAGCATCATATTGGTCATCAGTCTATGCAACAGGAGTAGTTTGCACTGGATTTTGCTCGGTTGGAAGCATAGACCCAATGGTTGTGTCAAGGTGGGAGCAAATTGAGCAGCCTTTTCTTTCAGAACATCAGTGATACGTCATAGTTGTATCTATAATTTTTGATTGTTCCATGCCAATATTATACAACTTTCATATACTTTTGGCAACTTTTTATACTATTTTTGGGGACTAACATATTGATCTAGTGCCCAGTGTCAGTTCCTGTTTGTTGCATGTTTTTTGTTTCGCAGAAAATCCATATCAAACGGAGTCCAAACGGGATAAAAACTGACGGAGAATTTTTTTTGGAATATAGGTGATTTTTGGGAAGAATAATCAACATGAGACGATGCCCGAGGGGGCCACGAGGCATGGGGCACGTCCCTGACCCTCGTGGACACCCCGTAAGGCGGTTGGTACCCTTCTTCCGCCGCAAGAAAGCCAATATCCGGATAGAAATCATGTTAAAATTTCAGCCCAATCGGAGTTACGGATCTCTGGGAATATAAGAAACGGTGAAAGGCTAGAATCAGAAACGCGGAAACAGAGAGAGACATAGAGACAGATCCAATCTCGGAGGGGCTCTCGCCCCTCCACCGCCATGGAAGCCATGGACCAGGGGGTAAACCCTTCTCCCATCTAGTGAGAAGGTCAGGGAAGAGGAAGAAGAAGGGGGGCTCTCTCCCCCTCTCTCCCGGTGGCGCTGGAACGCCACCGGGGCCATCATCGTGTGACGGCGATCTACACCAACACCTCCGTCATCTTCACCAACATCTTCATCACCTTCCCCCATCTATCTACAGTGGTCCACTCTCTCGCAACCCGCTGTACCCTCTACTTGAACATGGTGCTTTATGCTTCATATTATTATCCAATGATGTGTTGCCATCCTATGATGTCTGAGTAGATTTTTGTTGTCCTATTGGTAATTGGTGAATTGTTATGATTGGTTTAATTTGCTTGTGGTTATGTTGCTGTCCTTTGGTGCCCATCATATGAGCACGCGCGTAGATCACACCATAGGGTTAGTTGTATGTTGATAGGACTATGTATTGGAGGCAAAGAGTGACCGAAGCTTCAACCTAGCATAGAAATTGATGCATACGGGATTGAAGGGGGGCAGTATATCTTAATGCTATGGTTGGGTTTTACCTCAATGAACGTTAGTAGTTGCAGATGCTTGCTAATAGTTCCAATCATAAGTGCATAGAATTCCAAGTCAGGGATGACATGCTAGCAGTGGCCTCTCCCACATAAAACTTGTTGTCGGTCTAGTAAAGTAGTCAATTGCTTAGGGACAATTTCGCAACTCCTAGCACCACTTTTCCACACTCGCTATACTAACTTTATTGCTTCTTTACCTAAAACAACACCTAGTTTTTATTTACGTGCTCTTTATATTCTTGCAAACCTATCCTGTTACACCCACAAAGTACTTCTAGTTGCATACTTGTTCTAGGTAAAGCGAACGTTAAGCATGCGTATAGTTGTATCGGTGGTCGATAGAACTTGAGGGAATATTTGTTCTACCTTTAGCTCCTCATTGGGTGACACTCTTACTTATCGAAAGAGGCTACAATTGATCCCCTGTGCTTGTGGGTTATCAAGACCTTTTTTGGCGCCGTTGTCGAGGAGTTATAGCGTGGGGTGAATATTCTCGTGTGTGCTTGTTTGCTTTATCACTAAGTAGTTTTTATTTTGTGCTCTTGTTTTCTATTGTCGGTGTCAAAACCGGCGGATCTCGGGTAGGGGGTCCCGAACTATGCGTCTAGGCCGGATGGTAACAAGAGGCAAGGGACATGAAGTTTTACCCAGGTTCGGGCCCTCTCGATGGAGGTAAAACCCTACGTCCTGCTTGATTAATATTGATGATATGGGTAGTACAAGAGTAGATCTACCACGAGATCAAGGAGGCTAAACCCTAGAAGCTAGCCTATGGTATGATCATTGATGTGTACGTTGTCCTACGGACTAAAACCCTCCGGTTTATATAGACACCGGAGAGGATTAGGGTTACACAAAGTCGGTTACAATGGTAGGAGATCTTCATATCCGTATCGCCAAGCTTCCCTTCCACGCCAAGGAAAGTCCCTTCCAGACACGGGACGGAGTCTTCAATCTTGTATCTTCGTAGTCCAGGAGTCCGGCTGAAGGTATAGTCCGGCTATCCGAACACCCCCTAATCCAGGACTCCCTCGTCTATCTTTAGTTATCGGTAGGAAATGCAAAATACCAAAAAAAATTAGTTGTACCTACTACACCAATGGTTGAAGAACCACTCAAAATCTATCACACTCCTGAAGCTTTTTACTTGGATCATCTACGATCCCTATGTGCTCGTGCTGAAACCCCAACTAGCTTAGTTGAGGGAAAATCTTTAGATGAGCATGCTTGTTATGTGCGGCACCGCTTATCTCAAAAAGGGAAACTTTTACTGGATCAAATTCATCATTTGCAATACTATGCTTGGAATTTATGTGAAATATATGATTTTACTTGTTTTTCTGAAGACCGTAAGAAACACCTTACCTACCAATGTGAGTTTAGTGATAATGGAATCGTATCTTCGTATGCTAAGGGTTTTTATAAATGCTATGATGTTCAACAAATTGAAGAATTTGTTGCTTTTAAGGGTGCTTATGAAATTGCTTCATTGATTGGAAAGTATGATGCTACTCTTTACAAATCTGAAAATTTTGCCATACTTAAATATTGTTATGATAATTATGCTTCTAATGCCTATGTTAAACCATATATTGAGGACTCCTCCGTTGTCCAAGAAGAGACTAATATTTTGCAGCAGTCTATGGAAGAAGGAATTGATGAAACTGGGAGCTCATTGGATGAAAAATATGATGAGGAGAGCGAAGAACAAAAGGAGGAAGAGCAGATTAGCTACCCGTGCCCACCTTCTAATGAGAGTACTCTTAAACTCATACATTGTTTAATTTCCCTTCGTGTTTACCGAAGGATGATTGCTATGATGATTGTTCTGATCCCGTTGATTCTTTTGAAATATCCCTTTTTTATGATGCTTGCTATGCTTGTGGCCAAGATGCCAATATGAATTATACTTATGGAGATGAACTTGCTATGGTTCCTTATGTTAAACATGAAATTTTTGCTATTGCACCCACGCATGATAGTCCTATTATCTTTTTGAATTCTCCCGAGTACACTATATCGGAGAAGTTTGCCCTTATTAAGGATTATATTGATGGGTTGCGTTTTACTACTACACATGATGATTTTGATAGATATAATATGCATGTTCTTACTAATGCTACTTACAATTATTATGAGAGAGGGACTACATCTCCGCCTCTCCATGTTCCCAATATGATAAAATTGCAGGAAACTGTTTATACTGTGCATTGGCCTTTACTATGTGTGCATGAATTGTTCTTTTATAACATGTCAATGCATAGGGAGAGAGTTAGACTTCGTTGTTGCATGATATATGTTACTTTGTGCTCACTACTAAATCACAAATCATTGTTAATTAAAATTGTCTTTGATATACCTTGGGATCCGGGTAGATCCATTACTTGAGCACTATGTGCCTAGCTTAATGGCTTTAAAGAAAGCGCTGCCAGGGAGACAACCCAGAATTTTTAGAGAGTCATTTATTTCTGTTTTGTGCTTTTATAAAGTTTAAAAACAAAAATAATGTTCCAAGATTTGCCATTAGGGTGTTTACATTGCTTGTTGGTTTCTGCGGTGCAAAACAGAAACTTTGGCTGTAGTGCGCGATTTTGCTTTTTTTACTGGAACATCAAACGGTTCTCAAACCTTTTGCACTGTCTTTCTATACAAATTGTTTATTTTAACTAATTTTTTTAGAATGTTTGTAGTACCATAAATATGGTGAATGTTCAGATTACTACAGACTGTCCTGTTTAAGACAGATTCTGTTTTTGATGCATAGTTTGCTTATTTTGATGAAATATCGATTTCTATCAGTGGATTAAGCCATGGAAAAGTTATATTACAGAAGCTACAATGAAAAAAATATGAATTGGTTTTCAACAGTACTTAGAGTAGTGATTTGCTTTATTATACTAACGGATCTTACCGAGCTTTCTGTTGAGTTTTGTGTGGATGAAGTGTTCGAAGATCGAGGATGTCTCGATGTGAGGAGAAGGAGGAGAGACAAGAGATCAAGCTTGGGGATGCACAAGGCACCCCAAGTAAATATTCAAGGAGACTCAACCGTCTAAGCTTGGGGATGCCCCGGAAGGCATCCCATCTTTCTTCAACAAGTATCGATATGTTTTCGGATTCGTTTCGTTCATGTGATATGTGCAAATCTTGGAGCGTCTTTTGCATTTAGTTTTCACTTTTGTTTTATTCACCGTGATGCTATGAGATAATCCTTGGTTGATTTATAGAATGCTCATTGCACTTAACTTATATTTTTTGAGTATGGCTTTATAGAATGCTTCGTGTGCTTCACTTATATCATTTGAAGTTTGGATTGCCTGTTTCTATTCACTTAGAAAACTGCCATTTGTAGAATGCTCTTTTGCTTCACTAATATTTGTTAGAGCATGGGCCTATCTTTTGTAGAAAGAATTAAACTCTCTTGCTTCACTTATATCTATTTAGAGAGATGACAGGAATTGGTCATTCACATGGTTAGTCATAAAAACCTACATAAAACCTGTAGATCACTAGATATGATATGTTTGATTCCTTGCAATAGTTTTGCGATATAAAGGTGGAGATATTAGAGTCATGCTAGTTGAGTAATTGTGAAATTGAGAAATACTTGTGTTGAGGTTTGCAAGTCCCGTAGCATGCACGTATGGTAACCGTTGTGTGACAAATTTGAAGCATGATGTGTTTCTTTGATTGCCTTCCTTATGAGTGGTGGTCAGGGATGAGCGGTGGTCTTTTCCTACCAATCTATCCCCCTAGGAGCATGCGCGTAGTGCTTGCTTTTGATGACTTGTAGATTTTTGCAATAAGTATGTGAGTTCTTTATGACTAATGTTGAGTCCATGGATTATACGCACTCTCACCCTTCCATCATTGCTAGCCTCTTCGATACCGTGCATTGCCCTTTCTCACCTTGAGAGTTGGTGCAAACTTCGCCGGTGCATCCAAACCCCGTGATATGATACTCTCTATCACACATAAGTCTCCTTATATCTTCCTCAAAACAGCCATCATACCTACCTATTATGGCATTTCCATAGCCATTCCGAGATATACTGCCATGCAACTTCCATCATGATGATATACATGACTTGAGCATCATTGTCATATTGCTTTGCATGATCGTAAGATAGCTTTCATGATGTTTTCATGGCTTGTCCGTTTTTTGATGTCATTGCTACGCGAGATCATTGCACATCCTGGTACACCACCAGAGGCATTCATATAGAGTCATATTTTGTTCTAGTATCGAGTTGTAATATTGAGTTGTAAGTAAATAAAAGTGTGATGATCATCATTATTAGAACATTGTCCCATGTGAGGTTATCAAAATAAAAGTGGCCAAAGAAGCCCCCCCAAAAAAAGGAGAGAGGCCAAAGAAGCCTAAAAAAGAGGGAAAAGAGAGAAAAGAGAGAAGGGACAATGTTACTATCCTTTTACCACACTTGTGCTTCAGAGTAGCACCATGTTCTTCATACATAGAGTCTCTTGAGTTATCACTTTCATATACTAGTGGGAATTTTCATTATAGAACTTGGCTTGTATATCCAACGATGGGATTCTTCAAATGCCATAGGTCTTCATGAGCAAGCAAGTTGGATGCACACCCACTTATTTTCAGTTTGAGCTTTCATACACTTATAGCTCTTAGTGCATCCGTTGCATGGCAATCCCTACTCCTCGCATTGACGTCAATTGATGGGCATCTCCATAGCCCGTTGATTAGCCGCGTCGATGTGAGACTTTCTCCTTTTTGTCTTCTCCACACAACCTCCACCATCATATTCTATTCCACCTATAGTGCTATGTCCATGGCCCACGCTCATGTATTGCGTGAAAGTTGAAAAGGTTTGAGAACGTCAAAAGTATGAAACAATTGCTTGGCTTGTCATCGGGGTAGTGCATGATTTGAATATTTTTTGTGGTGAAGATGGAGCATAGCCAGACCATATGATTTTGTAGGGATAACTTTCTTTGGCCATGTTATTTTGAGAAGACATGATTGCTTTATTAGTATGCTTGAAGTATTATTGTCTTAATGTCAGATGATAGACTTGCTTTGAATCACTCGTGTCTTAATATTCATCCCATGATTAAATTACATGATCAAGATTATGCTAGGTAGCATTCCACATCAAAAATTATCTTTTTTATCATTTACCTACTCCTGATACGTCTTCGTCATGTCTATAATTTTTTATTGTTCCATGCCAATATTATACAACTTTCATATACTTTTGGCAACTTTTTACACAATTTTTGGGGACTAACATATTGATCCGGTGCCCAGTACCAGTTCCTGTTTGTTGCATGTTTTTGTTTCGCAGAAAATCCATATCAAACGGAGTCCAAACGGGATAAAAACTGATGGAGATTTTTTCTGGAATATATGTGATTTCTGGGAAGAAGAATCAACGTGAGACGATGCCCGAGGGGGGCACGAGGCAGGGGGTGTGCCCTTGACCCTCGTGGCCACCCGTAAGGCGGTTGGTGCCCTTCTTTCACCGCAAGAAAGCTAATATGCGGATAGAAATCGTGTTAAAATTGCAGCCCAATCGGAGTTACGGATCTCCGGGAATATAAGAAACGGTGAAAGGCTAGAATGAGAAACGCAGAAACAAAGAGACAGAGAGATAGATCCAATCTCCGAGGGGCTCTCGCCCCTCCGCCGCCATGGAAGCCATGGACCAGGGGGTAAACCCTTCTCCCATATAGGGAGAAGGTTGAAGAAGAAGAAGGGGGGCTCTCTCCCCCTCTCTCCCGGTGGCGCCGGAACGCCATCGGGGCCATCATCGTGTGATGGTGATCTACACCAACACCTCTGTCATCTTCACCAACATCTTCATCACCTTCCCCCATCTATCTACAGCGGTCCACTCTCCCGCAACCTGTTGTACCCTCTACTTGAACATGGTGCTTTATGATTCATATTATTATCCAATGATGTGTTGCCATCCTATGATGTCTGACTAGATTTTCGTTGTTCTATTGGTAATTGATGAATTGCTATGATTGGTTTAATTTTCTTGTGATTATGTTGCTGTCCTTTGGTGACCATCATATGAGTGTGCGCGTGGATTACAACATAGGGTTAGTTTTATGTTGATAGGACTATCTTTGGAGGGCAAGAGTGACAGAAGCTTCAACCTAGTATAGAAATTGATGCATACGGGATTGAAGGGGGGCAATATATCTTAATGCTATGGTTGGGTTTTACCTTAATGAACGTTAGTAGTTGCGGATCCTTGCTAATAGTTCCAATCATAAGTGCATAGAATTCCAAGTCAGGGATGACATGCTAGAAGTGGCATGTCCCACATAGACCTTGCTGTTGGAAATATGCCCTAGAGGCAATAATAAAAGTATTATTATATTTCGTTGTTCATGATAATTGTCTTTTATTCATGCTATAACTATATTATCCGTAAATCGTAATACACGTGTGAATACATAGACCTCAATATGTCCCTAGTGAGCCTCTAGTTGACTAGCTCGTTGTGATCGACAGATAGTCATGATTTCCTGGCTATGGACATTGGATGTCGTTGATAACGGGATCACATCATTAGGAGAATGATGTGATGGACAAGACCCAATCCTAAGCATAGCACAAAGGTCGTTTAGTTCGTTTGCTAGAGCTTTGCCAATGTCAAGTATCTCTTCCTTAGACCATGAGATCGTGTAACTCCCGGATACCGTAGGAGTGCCTTGGGTGTATCAAACGTCACAACGTAACTGGGTGACTATAAAGGTGCATTACAGGTATCTCCGAAAGTAGCTGTTGGGTTGACACGGATCGAGACTGGGATTTGTCACTCCGTATGACGGAGAGGTATCTCTGGGCCCACTCGGTAATGCATCATCATAATGAGCTCAAGGTGACCAAAGTGTTGGCCACGAGATCATGCATTACGGTACGAGTAAAGTGACTTGCCGGTAACGAGACTGAACAAGGTATTGGGATACCGACGATCGAGTCTCGGGCAAGTAACGTACCGATTGACAAAGGGAATTGTATACAGGGTTTGATCGAATCCTCGACATCGTGGTTCATCCGATGACAACATCGAGAAGCATGTGGGAGCCAACATGGGTATCCAGATCCCGCTGTTGGTTATTGACCGGAGAACGTCTCGGTCATGTCTACATGTCTCCCGAACCCGTAGGGTCTACACACTTAAGGTTCGATGACGCTAGGGTTATAAAGGAAGTTTGTATGTGGTTACCGAATGTTGTTTGGAGTCCCGGATGAGATCCCGGACGTCACGAGGAGTTTCGGAATGGTCCGGAGGTAAAGATTTATATATGGGAAGTCCTATTTTGGCCACCGGAAAATGTTCGGGATTTTTCGGTATTGTACCGGGAAGGTTCTAGAAGGTTCCAGAGTGGGGCCCACCTGCATGGGGGGACCCACATGAACGTGAGTAGTGGGGGAAAGGCCCCACACCCCTGGTCAAGGAGCACCAAGATCCCCCCTTAGAAGGAATAAGATCATATCCCGAAGGGATAAGATCAAGATCCCTAAAAAGGGGGGATAACAATCGGTGGGGAAGGAAATGATGGGATTTCTTTCCTCCCACCTTGGACAACGCCCCAATGGACTTGGAGGGCAAGAAACCATCCCCTCCACCCCTATATATAGTGGGGAGGTGCATGGGAGCTTAACACAAGCCAAGGCGCAGCCCCTCCCCTCCCCAACACCTCTCCTCCTCCGTATATGCTTGGCGAAGTCCTGTCGGAGTACTGCTGCACCAACTACACCACGCCGTCGTGCCGCCGTTGGAGCAATATTCCTCAACCTCTCCTTCCCCCTTGCTGGATCAAGAAGGAGGAGACGTCTCCCATCCCGTACGTGTGCTGAACGCGGAGGTGCTGTCCGTTCAGCACTTGGACATCGGTGATCCGAATCACGTTCGAGTACGACTCCATCATCACCATCCCCTTGGCTAGCTTCCGCTCGTGATCTACAAGTGGTATGTAGATGCAAACTCTCTCCCTTGACTCGTTGCTTAGATGAACTCATAGATGGATCTTGGTGAAACCGTAGGAAAAATTTTAATTTTCTGCAACGTTCCCCAACAGTGGCATCATGAGCTAGGTCTATGCGTAGTTCTCTTTGCATGAGTAGAACAAAATTTTGTTGTGGGCGTGGATTTTGTCATCTTACTTGCCTCTACTAGTCTTTTCTTGCTTCGGTGGTATTGTGGGATGAAGCGGCCCAGACCAACCTTACACGTACGCTTACGTGAGACCGGTTCCACCGACTGACATGCACTAGTTGCATAAGGTGGATGGCGGGTGTCTGTCTCTCCCACTTTAGTTGGAGCGGATTCGATGAAAAGGGCCCTTATGAAGGGTAAATAGAAGTTGACAAAATCACGTTGTGGTTATTCGTAGGTAAGAAAACGTTCTTGCTAGAACCCAATTGCAGCCACGTAAAAGATGCAACAACAATTAGAGGACGTCTAACTTGTTTTTGCAGCGATTGATCATGTGATGTGATATGGCCAGAAGTTGTGATGAATGATGAATTGTGATGTATGAGATCATGTTCTTTGTAATAGGATTCACGACTTGCATGTCGATGAGTATGACAACCGGCAGGAGCCATAGGAGTTGTCTTTATTTTTGTATGACTTGTGTGTCATTGAAGAACGCCATATAACTCACTTTACTTTATTGCTAAACGCGTTAGCCATAGAAGTAGAAGTAGTCGTTGGCGTGACAACTTCATGAAGACACGATGATGGAGATCATGATGATGGAGATCATGATGATGGAGATCATGGTGTCAAGCCAGTGACAAGATGATCATGGAGCCCCGAAGATGAAGATCAATGGAGCTATATGATATTGGCCATATCATGTCACAACTATATAATTGCATGTGATGTTTATTATGTTTATGCATCTTGTTTACTTAGGATGACGGTAGTAAATAAGATGATCCCTTACAAAAATTTCAAGAAGTGTTCTCCCCTAACTGTGCACCGTTGCTACAGTTCGTCGCTTCTAAGCACCACGTGATGATCGGGTGTGATGGATTCTTACGTTCACATACAACGGGTGTAAGACAGTTTTACACAGCGAAAACACTTAGGGTTAACTTGACGAGCCTAGCATGTGCAGACATGGCCTCGGAACACGGAGACCGAAAGGTCGAACACGAGTCGTATGGAAGATACGATCAACATGAGAATGTTCACCGACGATGACTAGTCCGTCTCACGTGATGATCGGACACGGCCTAGTCGACTCGGATCGTGTAACACTTAGATGGCTAAAGGGATGTCTAATCTGAGTGGGAGTTCATAATTTGATTAGAACTTAATTATCATGAACTTAGTCTAAAACCTTTGCAAATATGTCTTGTAGATCAAATGGCCAACGCTCATGTCAACATGAACTTCAACGCGTTCCTAGAGAAAACCAAGCTGAAAGATGATGGCAGCAACTATACGGATTGGGTCCGGAACCTGAGGATCATCCTCATAGCTGCCAGGAAACAATATGTCCTAGAAGGACCGCTAGGTGACGCTCCCGTCCCAGAGAACCAAGACATTATGAATGCTTGGCAAACTCGCGCTGATGATTACTCCCTCATTCAGTGCGGCATGCTTTACAGCTTAGAACCGGAGCTCCAAAAGCGTTTTGAGCATCACGGACCATATGAGATGTTCGAAGAGCTGAAACTAGTTTTCCAAGCTCATGCCCGGGTTGAGAGATATGATGTCTCCGACAAGTTCTACAGTTGTAAGATGGAGGAAAACAGTTCTGTCAGTGAGCACATCCTGAAGATGTCTGGGTTGCACAACCGTATGACCCAGCTGAACATTAACCTCCCAGATGAGGCGGTCATTGACAGAATCCTCCAGTCGCTCCCACCAAGCTACAAGAGCTTTGTGATGAACTACAACATGCAGGGGATGGAAAATACCATTCCTGAAGTGTTCTCGATGCTGAAGTCAGCAGAGGCTGAAATCAAGAAAGAACATCAAGTGTTGATGGTCAATAAGACCACTAAGTTCAAGAAGGGCAAGGGTAAGAAGAACTTCAAGAAGGACGGCAAGGAGGTTGCCGCGCCTGGTAAGCCAGTTACCGGGAAGAAGTCAAAGAATGGACCTAAGCCTGAGACTGAGTGCTTTTATTGCAAGGGGAAGGGTCACTGGAAGCGGAACTGCCCCAAATACTTAGCAGATAAGAAGGCCGGCAAAACCAAAGGTATATTTGATATACATGTAATTGATGTGTACCTTACCAGTACTCGTAGTAACTCCTGGGTATTTGATACCGGTGCCGTTGCTCATATTTGTAACTCACAGCAGGAGCTGCGGAATAAACGGAGACTGGCGAAGGACGAGGTGACGATGCGCGTCGGGAATGGTTCCAGAGTCGATGTGATCGCCGTCGGCACGCTGCCTCTACATTTACCTACGGGATTAGTTTTGAACCTTAATAATTGTTATTTAGTGCCAAATTTGAGCATGAACATTGTATCTGGATCTCGTTTAATACGAGATGGCTACTCATTTAAGTCTGAGAATAATGGTTGTTTGATTTATATGAGAGATTATCTTTATGGTCATGATCCGATGGTCAATGGTTTATTCTTAATGAATCTCGAGCGTAATATTACACATGTTCATAGTGTAGATGCCAAAAGATGTAAAGTTGATAACGATAGTCCCACATACTTGTGGCACTGCCGCCTTGGTCACATTGGTGTCAAGCGCATGAAGAAGCTCCATGCCGATGGACTTTTAGAGTCTCTTGATTATGAATCGTTTGACACGTGCGAACCATGCCTCATGGGCAAGATGACCAAGACTCCGTTCTCCGGAACAATGGAGCGAGCAACCAACTTATTGGAAATCATACATACCGATGTGTGCGGTCCAATGAGCGTTGAGGCTCGCGGAGGATATCGTTATGTTCTCACTCTCACTGATGACTTAAGTAGATATGGGTATGTCTACTTAATGAAACACAAGTCTGAGACCTTTGAAAAGTTCAAGGAATTTCAGAATGAGGTGGAGAATCAACGTGACCGAAAGATAAAGTGCCTACAATCAGATCATGGAGGAGAATATTTAAGTCACGAATTTGGCACACACTTAAGGAAATGTGGAATCGTTTCACAACTCACGCCGCCTGGAACACCTCAGCGAAACGGTGTGTCCGAACATCGTAATCGCACTCTAATGGATATGGTGCGGTCTATGATGTCTCTTACTGATTTACCGCTATCATTTTGGGGATACGCTCTAGAGACAGCTACATTCACTTTAAATAGGGCACCGTCTAAATCCGTTGAGACGACACCGTATGAATTATGGTTTGGGAAGAAACCTAAGCTGTCGTTTCTAAAAGTTTGGGGATGCGATGCTTCTGTCAAGAAACTTCAACCTGAAAAGCTCGAACCCAAGTCGGAAAAATGCGTCTTCATAGGATACCCTAAGGAAACTATCGGGTATACCTTCTACTTAAGATCCGAGGGCAAAAAATCTTTGTTGCCAAGAATGGATGCTTTCTGGAAAAAGAGTTTCTCTCGAAAGAAGTAAGTGGGAGGAAAGTAGAACTCGATGAAGTACTACCTCTCGAACGGGAAAGTGGTGCAGCTCAGGAAAATGTTCCCGTGATGCCCACACCAACTGAAGAGGAAACCAATGATGATGATCAAGGTACTTCGGATCAAGTTGCTACTGAACTTCGTAGGTCCACAAGGACACGTTCCGCACCAGAGTGGTACGGCAACCCCGTCCTGGAAATCATGTTGTTAGACAACGGTGAACCTTTGAACTATGAAGAAGCGATGGCGGGCCCAGATTCCAACAAATGGCTTGAAGCCATGAAATCCGAGATAGAATCCATGTATGAAAACAAAGTATGGACTTTGACAGACTTGCCCGATGATCGGCGAGCGATAGAAAACAAATGGATCTTTAAGAAGAAGACAGATGCGGATGGTAATGTCACCATCTATAAAGCTCGACTTGTCGCTAAGGGTTATCGACAGGTTCAAGGGATTGACTACGACAAGACATTCTCTCCCGTAGCGAAGCTAAAGTCCGTCCGAATCATGTTAGCAATTGCCGCATACTATGATTATGAGATATGGCAGATGGACGTCAAAACAGCATTCCTTAACGGACATCTTAAGGAAGAACTGTATATGATGCAGCCGGAAGGTTTTGTCGATCCTAAGAACGCTAACAAAGTATGCAAGCTCCAGCGATCCATTTATGGGTTGGTGCAAGCATCTCGGAGTTGGAATATTCGCTTTGATGAGATGATCAAATCGTTTGGGTTTATGCAGACTTATGGAGAAGCCTGCGTTTACAAGAAAGTGAGTGGGAGCTCTGTAGCATTTCTCATATTATATGTAGATGACATACTCTTGATGGGAAATAATATAGAATTTCTGGACAGCATTAAGGCCTACTTGAATAAGTGTTTTTCAATGAAGGACCTTGGATAAGCTGCTTACATATTGGGCATCAAGATCTATAGAGATAGATCGAGACGCCTCATAGGTCTTTCACAAAGCACATACCTTGATAAGATTTTGAAGAGGTTCAAAATGGATCAGTCCAAGAAGGGGTTCTTGCCTATGTTACAAGGTGTGAGATTGAGCTCGGCTCAGTCACCGACCACGGCAAAAGATAAATAAGAGATGAGTGTCATCCCCTATGCTTCAGCCATAGGATCTATTATGTATGCCATGCTGTGTACCAGACCTGATGTAAACCTTGCCGTGAGTTTGGTAGCTAGATACCAAAGTAATCCCGGCAAGGAACACTGGACAGCAGTCAAGAATATCCTGAAGTACTTGAAAAGGACAAAGGACATGTTTCTCGTTTATGGAGGAGACGAAGAGCTTGTCGTAAAGGGTTACGTCGATGCTAGCTTCGACTCAGATCCGGATGACTCTAAGTCACAAACCGGATACGTGTATATGTTGAATGGTGGAGCAGTAAGCTGGTGCAGCTGCAAGCAGAGCGTCGTGGCGGGATCTACGTGTGAAGCGGAGTACATGGCAGCCTCGGAGGCAGCACATGAAGCGATTTGGGTGAAGGAGTTCATCACCGACCTAGGAGTCATACCCAATGCGTCGGGGCCAATCAAACTCTTCTGTGACAACACTGGAGCTATTGCCCTTGCCAAGGAGCCCAGGTTTCACAAGAAGACCAGGCACATCAAGCGTCGTTTCAACTCCATCCGTGAAAATGTTCAAGATGGAGACATAGAAATTTGCAAAGTACATACGGATCTGAATGTCGCAGATCCGTTGACTAAACCTCTCTCGCGAGCTAAACATGATCAACACCAGAACTCTATGGGTGTTTGATTCATCACAATGTAACTAGATTGGTGACTCTAGTGCAAGTGGGAGACTGTTGGAAATATGCCCTAGAGGCAATAATAAAAGTATTATTATATTTCATTGTTCATGATAATTGTCTTTTATTCATGCTATAACTGTATTATCCGGAAATCGTAATACACGTGTGAATACATAGACCTCAATATGTCCCTAGTGAGCCTCTAGTTGACTAGCTCGTTGTGATCAACAGATAGTCATGATTTCCTGGCTATGGACATTGGATGTCGTTGATAACGGGATCACATCATTAGGAGAATGATGTGATGGACAAGACCCAATCCTAAGCATAGCACAAAGGTCGTTTAGTTCGTTTGCTAGAGTTTTGCCAATGTCAAGTATCTCTTCCTTAGACCATGAGATCGTGTAACTCCCGGATACCGTAGGAGTGCCTTGGGTGTATCAAACGTCACAACGTAACTGGGTGACTATAAAGGTGCATTACAGGTATCTCCGAAAGTAGCTGTTGGGTTGACACGGATCGAGACTGGGATTTGTCACTCCGTATGACGGATAGGTATCTCTGGGCCCACTCGGTAATGCATCATCATAATGAGCTCAAGGTGACCAAAGTGTTGGCCACGAGATCATGCATTACGGTACGAGTAAAGTGACTTGCCGGTAACGAGACTGAAAAAGGTATTGGGATACCGACGATCGAGTCTCGGGCAAGTAACGTACCGATTGACAAAGGGAATTGTATACAGGGTTTGATCGAATCCTCGACATCGTGGTTCATCCGATGACAACATCGAGAAGCATGTGGGAGCCAACATGGGTATCCAGATCCCGCTGTTGGTTATTGACCGGAGAACGTCTCGGTCATGTCTACATGTCTCCCGAACCCGTAGGGTCTACACACTTAAGGTTCGATGACGCTAGGGTTATAAAGGAAGTTTGTATGTGGTTACCCAATGTTGTTCGGAGTCCCGGATGAGATCCTGGACGTCACGAGGAGTTTCGGAATGGTCCGGAGGTAAAGATTTATATATGGGAAGTCCTATTTTGGCCACCGGAAAATGTTCGGGATTTTTCGGTATTGTACCGGGAAGGTTCTAGAAGGTTCCGGAGTGGGGCCCACCTGCATGGGGGGACCCACATGAACGTGAGTAGTGGGGGAAAGGCCCCACACCCCTGGTCAAGGCACACCAAGATCCCCCCTTAGAAGGAATAAGATCATATCCCGAAGGGATAAGATCAAGATCCCTAAAAAGGTGGGATAACAATCGGTGGGGAAGGAAATGATGGGATTTCTTTCCTCCCACCTTGGACAACGCCCCAATGGACTTGGAGGGCAAGAAACCAGCCCCTCCACCCCTATATATAGTGGGGAGGCGCATGGGAGCTTAACACAAGCCAAGGCGCAGCCCCTCCCCTCCCCAACACCTCTCCTCCTCCGTATATGCTTGGCGAAGTCCTGTCGGAGTACTGCTGCACCAACTACACCACGCCGTCGTGCCGCCGTTGGAGCAATCTTCCTCAACCTCTCCTTCCCCCTTGCTGGATCAAGAAGGAGGAGACATCTCCCATCCCGTACGTGTGTTGAACGCGGAGGTGTTGTCCGTTCAGCACTTGGACATCGGTGATCCGAATCACGTTCGAGTACGACTCCATCATCACCATCCCCTTGGCTAGCTTCCGCTCGTGATCTACAAGTGGTATGTAGATGCAAACTCTCTCCCTTGACTCGTTGCTTAGATGAACTCATAGATGGATCTTGGTGAAACCGTAGGAAAAATTTTAATTTTCTGCAATGTTCCCCAACACTTGCTATCGGTCTAGTAAAGTAGTCAACTGCTTAGGGACAATTTTGCAACTCCTACCACCACTTTTCCACACTCGCTATACTAAAATTATTGCTACTTTACCTAAAACAGCCCCTAGTTTTTATTTACATGCTCTTTATATTCTTACAAACCTATCCCGTTACACCTACAAAGTACTTCTAGTTTCATACTTGTTCTAGGTAAAGCGAACGTTACGCGTGCATAGAGTTGTATCGGTGGTCAATAGAACTTGAGGGAATATTTGTTCTACCTTTAGCTCCTCATTGGGTTCGACACTATTACTTATCGAAAGAGGCTACAATTGATCCCCTATACTTGTGGGTTATCAATCAGCTCGTGGAGCACTTTGCTCGGCAGAAGGAGTTGTGATTTTCTTCACATTTGGCTTTGGAATTTTCTTGCCTGGCTTAGTTGTGCTTACTGGCGCATCAACAACAAAATCTTGCATGTTTATTGCATCATGATTAGGAGTTGTGTCCACGTGATCCACCATAGTGAAAGTGGTACGAGGAGGTTTTCTCTTCATGATGATCTTCTTCGGAGGCGCTATAGGAACTGTACGTGCTCGAAGATCAGGTAGTGTCATAGAAGTTGTGATGTTCACTTGCTTGGAGAGAGAAGCTTGAACTTCTTCCATTGTGAGTGGAGGATCATCTTGATCAGAGGAATCGCTTTCATCATTTCTGTCAACTAGTTCAGTTGGCCTCTTCTTCGGTGCGCTCTTTTTCTTCAATGCAGCAGAGCTATTTTCCTTCAGCATTTTTCTTCAGAGGAGGCGCTATTGGATCATGTTTGCACTTTGAAAGCCCTTCTGATTTTTCCTTCAGCCTTTTTCTTTTCGACGTTAGATTTGATAAGACGACGATTTTGTTCTTCTCGAGCTCTTTCCTTTTCTGCATTCTAGGCTCTCTTTTTACCATTCTTCAGTCGCTTAGCCTTTTGATACATCCATTTCGCATCATGTTTACCTACCATTATTTACTATATTTTTATGCATAATAATGGTTTTTGGAGTAATTCTAATGCCTTTTCTCTCATAATATTCAAGGTTTACACAAAGAGGGAGAATGCCGGCAGTTAGAATTCTGGACCTGAAAAAGCTACGTCAGAGTTACCTATTATGCACATCTCCAAATAAGCTGAAAGTTTATGGAGAATTGTTTGTAATAAAATAAAAATACTGGAGCAAATAACTACTAGAGGTGCCCACTAGGAGGGCACAACCCACCTGGGCGTGCCAGCCCCCCCCCCCCAGCGTGCCCTGGTGGGTTGTGCCCTCTTCGTCCCACCTCTGGTGCCCCCTCCTGGTATATAAGTCATTTTTCCCTAGAAAAAATAAGGAGAGGACTTTCGGGACGGAGTGCCACCGTCTCAAGGCAGAACTTGGGCAGGAGCACTTCTGCCCTCCGGCGGAGCGATTCCGCCAAGGGAACTTCCCTCCCGGAGGGGGAAATCATCATCATCGTCATCACCAACAACCCTCTCATCTTTGGGAGGGCAATCTCCACCAACATCTTCAACAACACCATCTCCTCTCAAACCCTAGTTCATCTCTTGTGTTCAATCTTTGTACCGGAACCTCAGATTGGTACCTGTGGGTGACTAGTAGTGTTGATTACATCTTGTAGTTGATTACTATATGGTTTAATTGGTGGAAGATTATATACTCAGATCCATTATGCTATTTAATACCCCTCTGGTCTTGAGCATGATTATCATTTGTGAGTAGTTACTGTTGTTCTTAAGGTCACGGGAGAAATCTTGTTGCAAGTAATCATGTGAACTTGATATGTATTTGATATTTCGATGATATGTATGTTGTGATTCCCTTAGTGGTATCATGTGAACATCCACTACATGGCACTTCACCATATTTGGGCCTAAGGGAATGCATTGTGGAGTATTTGTTAGATGATGGGTTGCTAGAGTGATAGAAGCTTAAACCCTAGTTTATGCGCTACTTCATAAGGGATCGATTTGGATCCAAAAGTTTAATGCTATGGTTAGCTTTTATCTTAATACTTTTCTTGTAGTTGTAGATGCTTGCGAGGGGGTTAATCATAAGTAGGAGGTTTGTTCAAGTAAGAACAGAGGCTAAGCACCGGTCCACCCACATATCAAACTATCAAAGTAACTAACATGAACCGAATCAACATGATGAAAGTGACTTGATGAAATTCCCGTGTACCCTCAAGATTGCTTTGCCTATTATAAGAAACCGTTATGCATTTCCTTTGCCACAAAAGGATTGGGCTACCTTGCTGCACTTTATTTACCATTACTGTTACTTGGTCTTTACAAATTATCTTGCTATCTAACTATCTGTTACCGAAAATTTCAGTGCTTGAAGAAAATACCTTGCTAAAAACCACTTGCCATTTCCTTCTGCTCCTCATTGGGTTCGACACAATTACTTATAGAAAGGACTACAATTGATCCCCTATACTTGTGGGTCATCACCTATTCATCGGGATAAGATTTAGGAGTCTTAAGAGACGACTCATGAGAAGTTGGTGGTGGCGGTGGTCTCTCCTGGGGATCACTTTCTTGGACAAAGGCCAATTTCATGTCAGTCACCCCATGGAGGATGGAACGCAAAGTTCTTCGCATAGTGAGGATCAATCATTTCATAGTTGAACCATTTGCGTACCCAGTGACGTCGAATCTTTTGCAAACACCTTCTATTTTCTGTTGTTGATTCTCCTGGAATAGTGTTGTAGTTATCATGAGAGAGATATTGAGTTGAATTTGTCAATGGTTTCCTGCCACCTTTCTTTTTCTACGAAGCATCTTATTATTGCTCATCTGCATTCTGTTCGAATCTCTTTGTTTTGCTGGTTGACGGGCCTACTGTTGGGCCCTTGGCATTTGGAGCTTTTGGCTCATCAGCTGTACCCAGAACTGCCTCTTCTTCATCGGTCATGCTCATAGGTCGATCAGAACCTTCAACAGATTGCATATTCCTATGAGTAATTAAGAATAGATTCGAGGGAAAATGGGGACAGGGTTACAAATGCTCACAGCTAGGATTTTTTGAACAAGAACATTTTGGTGAAGAAATAGATGCAGACTTTGAGATATGTTTAGAATGAAGGAAATGTATAGAATGAGCTAGTAGGTCCGAAGAATATACTAATCAACATGCTAGGCTTCCATTCGAGTGAAATATAACATAAACCCTAGATCTGAACTTTTTTGGGTGCAAGGGACAACTACAAACCACATCCGCACTAGTAAAGGTAAAACCCTAGATCTAAGATATGCGGTAAAATTGGAGAAAAATGACCGCAGACGAACTCAAACAGGAAGGACGGAGGCCCTAGTTTGAACTGCACGTACCCTAGCTCAGTGGCGTGCAACAGCTACGGTGGCGCAAGGAAGAGTATGTCCCGTGGTGGCAAGGAAAGACTTCGTTGACCACTCTCCGATAGTGAAGCGGTGAAGGGGTCGTCGGTGTCGAGGTCAAGGTGGATCGCTGCAGCAAGGGTTTCATAGGAGATGGTCGCGAGGAGAACGATAAGTGAATTGGAATAAGGGGGTGGTGTGGTTTTTATATGCGAATGGAAATAACCGCACTTGGTGAATCTGATCGAATGGCCTCTATTCAAAGACTATTGTGATTCAACGGATAGGATGGGATGGCAGATGATGGATTGCACATGGCAACTATAATGAAAGATCGTGGTCCTGACTTGGGAAGGAAACCCCAAATTTTGTACAGCTCTCGCCAAAATATATTAAAGTTTGGACCAAATCTTAATCGTGGTCAGGGATACCAGATAAAGTTTCGTTCCAGATGAAATTGAGCATTTGTAACGAAACAACATAGACTGGAAGAGATAGAACAGAGGGAAAATAGGGTCCTAGGCATTTCACTCAGACAAAGAAACAGAAACCTCCAAACGAGTAGCTATGAGAGAAATGCATTTGGACTTAACACAAAAACTTCGATCGAGAAGAAATTCAAACGAAAATTGTGGTGGCGTGACCCACCATATAAGAATTGTATGACCCCGAGTGTCGCACAATTATCGTAGCACTAGGTTACTCTAGTTCTTCGTTAATGTATTCACTCTCAGAAAGAAAATTTTCACTTTGTCAAAATTTTCAAACTCTTCGAGTGTTATGCACCCATTCCTTCTAAGATGTGGAAGTGGTAGCACGGGTGCCGAGTCCAGCTTACTACATGTTTGCCAAGTCTAGGATATTTAGCTCCAACCGTAATGCATAGAATCTTTTCTCATCGAGAGGCCTGGTGAAAATATCAGTGAGATTGTCTTTGGTCTTGACATGATTGATGACAATATCCTCTTGGGCAACATGATAGCGAATGAAATGATGTCTGATGGCAATATGCTTGGTGCGAGAATGTTGCACTGGATTATGTGCAATTTTGATAGCACTCTCATTGTCACACTATAGAGGGATATTATTGTCCTTGATGCCATAATCCTTCAGAGTGTGCTTCATCCACATTAACTGAGTGCAACAAGCGCCAACAACAATATAGTCGGCCTTAATCGTAAAAAGAGATACACAATTCTGCTTCCTTGGTGACCAACATACCAAAGATCTACCGAGGAAATGGCATGTCCCCGAAGTAGATTTCCTACCAACCAAGTCACCCGCCCAATCTGAGTCTGAATATTCAACGAGATCAAATTGTGCTCCCTTAGGATACCATAAACCTAAGGTGGGGGTGCGAGCCAAATATCTCAGAATGTGCTTGACCTCTTGGTGAGGTGATTCCTTCGGTGCAGCTTGATAGCGGGCACACATGCAAATGCTCAACATGATGTCAGGTATGGATATACATAGGTAAATAAGAGAACCAATCATAGAACGATAAGCCTTCTGATCGTAATCCTTACCATACACATCTGCATCCAGCTTACCATTCGTGGGCATAGGAATTTTATAGCCCTTCATTTTGGAATCTTGCATTTTGAACTTCTTCAGGCATTCTTTCAGATATTTCTCCTGAGATATGAAAATTCCATTTGCCTGTTGACAAATTTGCAGTCCGAGAAAGAACTTGAGTTCACCCATCATAGACATTTGATATTTATCGAACATCATTTTCCCGAACTCTAAGCTGCAAGCATTGTTAGTATAGCCGAAGATAATATCATCCACATAGATTTGACGTACAAATAGATCATTATCAACAGCACGAGTGAAAAGTGTGGGATCAGTGGATCCTGGCTTGAACCCTTTTTCGAGAGAAAACTTCTTGAAGGTATCATACCAAGCTTGACGGGCTTGCTTCAACTCATATAAAGCCTTCTTCAACCTGAAAACTTTATTAGGAAACTCAGGGTGTTCAAATCCAGGTGGTTGTCTAAGATAAACTTCCTCGTCAATTTCACCATTGAGGAAAACACCTTTCACATCCATTTGATAAAGCAAGGTATCATTGTAATTTGCATAAGCGAGAAGAATACAAATTGCCTCAAGGCGTGCAACAGGAGCATATGTTTCACCGAAATCGATACCTTCTACCTGTGTGTACCCTTGAGCAACAAGACGTGCTTTGTTTCTCACCACAATGCCATTTTCATCTTGCTTATTATGTAAAATCCATTATGTGCCGATGATATTGTGCTTCTTAGGATTCGGTTTGTCAACCAATTCCCACACATCATTTAGTTTGAATTGCACCAACTCCTCTTGCATGGCATTCATCCAATCTGGATCATTCATGGCTTCTTCATACCTGGTAGGTTTTGGCAATGAAACAAAGGAGAAACTACCATAGTAGTTAGCGAAACGAGTGCGTGAACGAGTTGTGGGTCGATAACCTGGCTTCTCAAGTTCATCGAGAATTAATGAAGGATCAACTCACTTAGCCACTCGAGGATGAGCATTTTCTTTGTGATGGTCTTTATCATTTTCATCAGCATCAGCATTTGTATCATCATTCCCTTTGAAATTGCCATTTTGATTGACATTTGGAATTTGATTGCCATTTGAATTTGGAGTGGCATTTGCTTCAGCGGTGGCTTGACAAGTTCTAGTTCGAGTCAGGGGACCATCATCATCGGAGGACTCAGGTGCATCTCCTTCGACTAGCTTGACGCTCCCAATAGCCATTTGCCGAATAGCATCAGATATCGGTGGTTCATCTATCACATTTGGCAGGTGCTCCCAGTGGCTTGAGAAGTTTTGGTTTGAGTCAGGGGACCATCATCATCGGAGGACTCAGGTGCATCTCCTTCTACTGGCTTGACGCTCCCAATGTCCATTTGCCGAATAGCATCACATATCGGTGGTTCATCTATCACATTTGGCACGTGCTCCTTTTGGGAACTGTTAGATTCATCAAACTACACATTTACCATTTCCATAACTTTCCTATGGTGAGAGCTATAGACATGATACGTATGCTAGTTTGAGCCATAACCAAGAAGAAAACCTTCCTGTGCCTTAGGTGCAAACTTGGAAGAATGATTCATATCAAGAATGTAGCAAGGTGCACCAAAAACACGTAGATAAGAAACATTCGGTTTCTTGCCAGTGATAAGCTCATATGAAGTTTTCTTAAGGAACTTGTCAAGATAAACACGATTGATAACATGACAAGTAGTGTTAATAGCATCAGCCCAGAAGCGAATAGGTGTTTTATACTCACTGAGCATTGTTCTCGCCATTTTGATGAGAGTTCTATTCTTTCGTTCAACAACTCCATTTTGTTGGGGAGTATATGCAATAGAGAACTCATGAGTAATACCATTTTCATCGAGAATTCATCGATTTGAGTTTTTTTAACTCAGTTCCATTGTCACTTCTAACATGCTTAATTCGCACATCATATTCATTCTGGACCTTTTTGGCGAAGCTTTTGAAGATATCTTGGGTGCAGGTTTTGTCTTCGAGAAAGAATACCCAAGTGTATCGAGATAAAGCATCAACAATAACCAGACCATAATGACTGCCACCAAAACTTGCATAATTCTATGGAATGAATAAATCTAGATGAAGAATTTCCAGAGGTCTTATTGTGGTCATAACAGTCTTTGATGAGTGATGCTTCTTGGCCAATTCACCAGCCTGACATGCAGCACAAACATGATCCTTGTTGAATTTCACATCAGGAATGCCACGAAGATGATTTTTCTTCACTAGGGTATGTAAATTCCTCGTACCTATATGACCAAGTCTTCGATGCCACAACCAACCTTCAGTTGCTTTTGCAAGCAAACAAGTTCAGACTGAGGGGCCCTTAGAGAAATCCACAATATAAAGATCACATTTTCTAATTCCCTCAAAGATGAATGAATTGTCAGAGGCCATGAAGACAATGCATTTGGATATGGAAAATAGAACTAGCATGCCTAGATCACATAGCTTGCCAACTGACATGAGATTGAAACCAAGAGATTGAACAAGTAAAACATCATCAATGGACTTTTCTTTGGATATTGCAATTTTACCTAGCCCAATTACCTTTCCTTTGTTGTTGTCGCCAAAAGTGATATATTTCAAAGAAGAAGCAGTTAAGTTGGGGTCGACAAACAACGACTTGCCTTTGGTCATATGACTAGTGCATCCACTATCCATTATCCATTTTGTACACCCAAAGACATAGCCCTACGAAAAAAATAGGCTTTCTTAACCACCCACATCTTTGCATGTGGCTTCGAAACAATAGAGCGAGCAGGATATGATTTCTTTCGATAAACATAGTTGTTGCTCAATGGAGTGTGAGCATAGTTGAAAGAATAAGCATTGAAATTCCTTCCAGATGAATGAGCATAGCGACTGTGTGAGGTATTGGTATGTCCATTTTGCATCATGGTTTCATATTGTAGTGTTTTATGCATAATAATGCTTTATGGAGTAATTCTAATGCCTTTTACCTCATAATATGCAAGGTTTACACAAAGAGGGAGAATGCGAGCAGCTGGAATTCTAGACCTGAAAAAGCTACGTCAGAGTTACATATTCTGCACATCTCCAAATGAGCTGAAAATTATGGAAATTATTTTGGAATATATAAAAAATACTAGAGCAAATAACTACCGGAGGGGGGGCCACCTGGTGAGCACAAGACACCAGGGCATGCCCTGGTGGGAGGACTTTCGGGGTGAAGCGTTGATACGTCTCCACCGTATCTATAATTTTTTTTCTTGTTCCATGATGCTATATTATCATTCTTGGATGTTTTACAATCATTTCATAGCATATTTATATCATTTTTTTGGGACTAACCTATTGACATAGTGCCTAGTGCCAGTTGCTATTTATTGCTTCTTTTTTACTTTGCAGAAAATCAATACCAAACAGAGTCCAAACACAGTGAAACTTTTTGGAGAATTTTTCTAGACTAGAGGACACTAGATGGGCCAAAGAAGTACCAGATGGGGGCTTCGAGGGGAGCACAACCCACGAGGGCGCGCCAGGAGGCCCAAGCGCGCCCAGGTGGGTTGTGCCCACCTCGGTGGCCTCCCGCATCACCTCTTCGCCCTATAAATCCCAAATATTCCAGAAAACCTAGGGGATTCGACGAAACACAATTCCAGCCGTCGCAAGTTCCAGAACCATGAGATCCAATCTAAACACCATCACAGAGGGGCTCATCATCCTCATTGGTGCCTCTCCGATGATGCGTGCGTAGTTAATCATAGACCTACGGGTCTGTAGGCAGTAGCTAGATGGCTTCCTCTGTCTCTCTCTCTCTCTTTTAATTCTCAATACAATGATCTCTTGGAGATCTATTTGATGTAACTCTTTTTGTGGTGTGTTTGTTGGGATCCGATGAACTTTGAATTTATAACCAGATTGATATCCACGAATATTATTTGAGTCTTCTTCTGATATCTTATATGCATGATTATTTATAGCCTCGTATTTATTCTTAGAATCTTTGGTTTAGTTAGGCCAACTAGATTGATTTTTCTTGCCATGGGAAGAGGTGCTTTGTGATGGGTTCGGTCGGGCGGTGTTCTTTCCTAGTGACAGAAGGGGAAGCAAGACACGCATGTATCGTTGCTATTAAGGATAACAAGATGGGGCTTGTTCCTACATGAATAGATCTCGTCTGCATCATGTCATTGTTCTTATTGCATTACTCCATTTCTCCATGAACTTAATACACTAGATGCATGCTGGACATCGGTCGATGTGTGGAGTAATAGTAGTAGATGTAGGCAGGAGTCGGTCTACTAATCTTGGAAGTGATGCCTATATATTGATCATTGCCTTGGATATCATCATAATTATTCGATCTACTATCAATTGCCCAACAGTAATATGTTTACGCACCGTGTGCTATTTCTTGAGAGAAGCCACTAGTGAAATCTACGGCCCCCGAGTCTATTCTTTATCATATTTGCTTTGAGATCTATTTTTATTTGCTTCTATTTTTAGATCTATTATTCCAAAAACCCAATAATACCTTGCTGCACTTTTTATTCGCATATTTTATTTCGCATTTTATCGAGATCTATTTTATCCAATCTACACAATTTTTATCCCATCAACTTGACAATTCCAGGCGTTGTTACCCGAAAAGGGATTGACAACCCCTTATACGCGTCGGGTTGCAAGTATTTGTTCTTCTGTGCAGGTACCGTTTACATAGTGTTGCTTGGTTCTCCTACTGGATTGATACCTTGGTTTCATAACTGAGGGAAATACCTACCATAGTTGTGTTGCATCATCCCTTCCTCTTTGGGGAAATACGGATGTAGCTTCAAGCGACATCAGTAGGTATGCTGGTGACTCACCCCTGGCAACTGATGTATCTTCGCCACCCTAGTTGCCTGCTCACAACGTGTCATGTTGGTTCTGATGAGGCACAACCAACGCGCCATGCATGGGGCTTCCTAGCCTGGATGCCTTCGGGGATAAAGAAACATGATCGTTGCCGGAGGTCTCATTCCCGGGTCTTCTACCCTTGATGCTTCTGACCAGGGGAGGGCCACTCGTGGCCCGAGCGTAGTTGATCCCGTGAACCAACTATTCACGGTATCGATAATATGTTTAATGCTATGGTTAGACTTATCTTGATTATTTCTCTTATATTTGTGAATGCTTGCACGGACGGTATAATCATAAGTAGGCATTTCTTCAAGTAAGAACAACAGCTCTGGTCCAGCCACATGACAACTTATCAAAGCAATGAATGTAAGTCGATGAATCATGGTGAAAGTAACTAGAAAAAATTCATGTGTGTCCTCAAGAGCGATTTAATAAATAAATATCATCGACTTGCCCTTAGCAACAATCAGGACTGGGCCACTTTCTGCACATTGTTACATTGGTTACTTATTAATTGCTATCAAACTATCTTACAACACTTGGAGAGATTAGCTGCTAAAAACTGCTTATCGATTCCTTCTGCTCCTCGTTGGGTTCTACAGTCTTACTTATCAAAAGGAATGTGATTGATCCCCTATACTTGTGGGTAATCAACAATAAGATGACCTGAGTCAATGGAACAATAGCTTTCTTCTGGTGCAATTCAAGGCAAAAGAAAAGAATGGGGCAACAAACAAGTAAGTAGGAAACTAACATCAAGATCCACAACCGACGAGGCTCACGCACCGACGAGGATCCACATCGGGTGTTAAACATCAAATGGAGAATCTTGAAGAGAAGCTCTAATGGAGGAAGGTGAGAAATGAGCAGTGTCACCGAAGCTTGAACAAAAACTCCAACGAAGAGAGGCAAGAGACGAGCAGCGTCAGCAGAGCTCAAAGAGAACCTCTAGCGGGACGGGGCAAGGCACAAGCATAGTCAAGCCGCGAAGAAAAGGCCAAATAATGAGAAGAAAAGCTAATGAAGGAGATGGGGGAGATAAATGGGAAAACGAACCGACATAACCCACCACATGAGCCGGGAAGGAGGACACGCCCCCCCCCCCCTAACGGGCCGGCCAAACAAGCACGGTCGAAGCAAACCGGTCGAGCAACCATAAGACCAACCATTGTCGGAACCCACAAAGTCCCTATGTCAACCGACTAGAGAAGAATGGATGATCAAACTCCACCCAGAAACAAATCAAAATGGGCAAGAAAATGGCAAACAAACATTACTGCAAGAATGCTTACCAATGGCAGGCGCAAAAAGGCGAGGGCCGCCTGACCTGCCGCCACTGCTAACATGGTATCAATGGCGGGCGGGCCCCACCACTGTGAACTAGGTTACCACTGGCGGGTGCAAAGTAGCGCCTGCCACTGACATAGTTGGCCAGGCAAACTATTTTTGTTTCCACGGCAGCATTCATACACATTACTTCTAAAGGGTAAATTGATATAGTTATAAATTCGTTCGAAGTAAGGACAAACTAAGTAACTCCTCAAATTTGTTCAAGTTAACAAATAAACATCAATGTGTCACATCCAGCTTAACAAACTAACTAACAATTCATTGGCTTGCATATTCATCACTTGGATAACTAATTAACAAACTAACTAACAATTCATCAGTTCTAGATGAGGTCCACGACAACCATCATTTGTAAGTTGTTTCAGCCATTGTTACTTATCATGATTAACACTGGTGTGTCAACCCTTAGTCGTCTGTTTCCCATGATGAACTCTCACCAGCCGACTTCATAGAAGGATATGCACCCATCTGTTCCCCTCTTGTACTGAACGGTGGTGGTAGGCCTTTCTCCAAGGCGTACTCCAGCTCTGCCGACGGATGGGATGTTCATGCCGGAGAACATATTCATAGGTAATTTCTATGATCCTCGTGATTAAAAGAAAATAGAGCACGCAATGTTATGTTGGGAAACGTAGTAGAAAAAAATCTCCCTGCAATCACCTAGGAACAATATGAAGATGCATATAAGGTTTGGAAGAACGATCGTTACCAACTCTGGAGTGCAGCAGAAGTAGATGAGTTAGTGTAGAACATACTTGGAGTCCCTTGAACCATTGATGAAGATCCCGCAAACCTCCCTCGAATGATCCCTCAAAGGAAGACTGAAAGCATAACCTCTCTACTTAGTTGCAAGCATACGGTCTTCACGATCTGGGAGTGCTTCGCCGTCTAAAGCTAATCGCCACCGGGGAATTAGAGGGAGAAGATTAGAACCACACTGGGCCTCTAATTGTGAGGATTAGAGGAACTAGGTCTAGCTCTAATTAGTCAACTAGGACCAACTAGAACTAGAACTAGATGAACTAGAGGAGGCTCCAAAACTTGTGTGTTCAAAAGGGCCTAATACCTCAAGTATATATAGGTTGGGAGGGCTGGAGGGGGCGCCACATAAGCGGGAGGAATCCTCCCTCCTTGCTGCGGCCCTAGGGGGAGGAGGATTCCTCCCCCAAGTATAATTCGGTGTCCCACAAGGGGGAAAGGGGGCGCCTCCTCTACATGGGCCTTGGTGTCCCAATTCTCCCTCAATCACTTGGCCTTTTAAGGCCCGTTGATATTAAATTCAATATAAAAGACCTCTTACAATTACTAGGGCATATTATGTATAATTTAACATATCCAAAAACATTTTCCACCTATATATTATCTATCGGTAATACCCGGTATTGCACGATAAACTCTAAAACCCTTTCGGTGACCTTGAAACGCTTCTGGTTCGTCTCAAAATTATTCCAAATATTAATGAAACAATTCCACAAATAAATCATCAATACTCTCGTCCTACTAACACTTAGCATATTGTGATTACCTTAAGCTTGTGACCCTGTAGGTTCAGTAAATCATATATATGAACGAAACCCCTTCGTTTAATGACCGATAGTGTAACTATGGACGTCCATCTCGATCTCTATGATTACGCGGATGACATTGGAGTGAACCTTTGGTTATTATGTGATGTTCCCTTTGCTTCTTGATACTTTACAAAACACAGGATGCCTCTGTATCCTCTTGAGTCATGCACATGCTCACTATACCGTTGATCTCGTTAATGGTTTTGTTCTTCTTTCTCGCTGATGTGTTCCGGCATCCCCTTGACAAAGTCACCTGTGTATGGACAGATGAAGATGGATCCCGTCACACTGAGAGGGCCCTAAGAATATTGCTCCATCGTCGAAGGAGCAGATTCCACTCTCGAGCTATCCAGTCCCTTATCAAACTTTCCGATGAACCCGTAAGCTATCGTTATGATCACCTAGTTACAGATGACGTATGAGCAACCCCAAAGTCCAACTGTATGGTAGGAAGTGACTATGCTACTCTCATGATATGAGGAACTAAAAACACATGCTAACACTCAGTGTTATAAAAGTTGATTTCAGACAATATTTACTCAAAGTATAACAAACAAGTTTAGATCGATTCAATATGATTGTTCTTCTAACGTCATACTCTCAATGTTGTTTTAGGACTATCGTTACACTTAACGATATTCTAAGATCCAACAAACATGTGAGCCAGAACCTTTTATTTACATTTAATCATTCCACACGTGCATATGAGTTTTCCACTAAATCGCATATTCCAGAATCTAGCAGTTATAGCATGAAATATAAAATCCTAAAGTATGAAAATGGAAATACAATAATACAATATTATTGCCTCTAGGGCATATTTCCAACATCTTAGATATCTCGCCATATATTGTTTGAACAAAAAAAGAGGAAACAGTACAAAACATACCCATTCGTGTTTATAAGAATGTTGGTCTTAGTTAAATGATACAAAAAGGGCCTCCCCAAGTAGTTTTCTATTTGTGGTAAGACCATCATAAATTTGATGGTCTGGGCCACAGTAAGATGCTTCATTATTTGAGAGTAAATTGCATGAGTGAATGGACTCTCATCTTGGCTATCCTCATCGTGTGGGTCATCTTCCTCATTCTAGCTATTTTCATCATCCTGGCTATCGTCGTACTCCTATCTATCCTCATCATCCTTGCTTTCCTCATCATCCTCATCATCTTGGTCATCCTCGTCATCTTGGCTAGAGATATAGAGAGTCCCTAACCTGTTGACTGGTCCTTTCAAGGAAATGGCTATGTACTTTCCCCCTGATGAGCTTATTCATTCAAAATGACTGCTCCCATCCATCGTTGGCTGTGAGTTTATATCAGTTTTACGCACTTCAACTTCTGCTCCATATCATCCTCAAAGAGCATAGTGTGACTGGCTAAATTGTTGAAGTCTACCCTTACATTGCATGGGATACACTATGCAACAATAAAGAAAATGCATTAAATAATTGATGGTAAAGATAGTAACAGAACTCCATGAATGGTTAGGATAGGATGCTAAAAAATGTTACCACAGATTTTTTAAATCCACCTTGCAAGAAGATCCCAAATAGTACTGTAGTTAGCAAACAATCCATACGGGGGCTTGCAGATATGGCAGATCTTACGCACCATGATTCCTATCAATCATTATGATGCACTTATCAATTCTAAATAGTTGACATGACTAGTAGCATATGAAACTAATAATGATAAGAGGTTGGCAGCTAAAAATAGTCAAAACTCGATGGAAAAAATTAGCATGACCTTTGCTTAAAAAGTGAACATATTGAGTGCCAGAAATTAGGGGAAACGGAAATGAATCAATGTTTTGCCAAAACATTGGCACTCATTGTTGAATCCCTACAAATAACATAGAACATGTACAAGTTGCTTAGCCCATGTGTTTATCATATGTAAGCAAATTAATATATTTAATATTTTTGGATATTAAATTATTGCAGAAAATACTTTAATTCGCCAAAATGTTGGCACTCATTGTTGAATCCCTACAAATAACATAGAACATGTACAAGTTGCTTCGCCCACGTGTTTATCATATGTAAGCAAATTAATATATTGATATTTTTGTATATTACATGATTACAGAAAATACTTTAATTCAACTTGTTTCTCTTAGAAAAAGTTTAAGGGAAAAATTGCCATGACCTTTGCCAAAAAAGTGGACATATTGAGTGCTAGAAATTTGGATCAACATTTTGCCAAAACATTGTAAAAGCACAAGTGCTCCCTGGGTCATTTTGGTAATTAATGTCAACATATCCCTTGTTGGACTAATTGTTTTATCTAGTGTATTTCAGACAAATTTAACAATGGCGTGGAAAGGACAAGAGGATGTGGAACCCCTTCAAGGTGCTAAGGACAAAGATTGGCAAAAGCTCAAGACTCTTTCGCTTTATTTTAGTGATCCAAGATCACATTGAGTCCATAGGAAAGCCAATACTATTAAAAGGGGATGAGGTGTTGCTTAATGGCTTGCTTGCTCAAATGCTTGGTGATATTGCTCCAAAACTCTTGGCCACTTAATTTCTTCATCCAAATATGTCAAAATTCTAAACTCCACCTCGGCCCCACCGATTCTTCCTATCCAGCGCCACCGAGTTCATATGACATATGTAATGCCCAAGATGCGGCTATATCTCCCACGTGTCGGGGCATGACTTAGAAGCATAACCGCATTTTGGTCTTGTCGCAAAAAAGGGTCATCTTCACATAATCCCATGTAATGAACAAGGAAGGGATAAATAGTTGGCTTACAGTAGCCATGTCGCACAATGAACATATAATTCATACATCATTCAGAGTACACACATAGTCTGACTACAGACAAAACCAAATGAAAAGAAGACAACCCCAAATGCTAAATCCCGATCGTCCCAACTAGGATCCACTACTGATCATCAGGAAACGAAACATAGTAACGACCAAGGTCCTCGTCGAACTCCCACTTGAGCTCGGTGGCATCACATGCATTGGCATCATCGGCACCTGCAACTATTTTGGTACTATCTATGAGTCACGAGGACTCAGCAATCTCAAAACCCACGAGATCAAGACTATTTAAGCTTATGTGTAGGATGAGGTTATGAGGTGGAGTTGCAGCAAGCGCTAAGCAAATATGGTGGCTAACATACGAGTACAAGATTAAGATGAGAGACTATGCAACGGTTGTAAAACTAGAAGTAATCAAGAAGTGACCCTGAACTACTTACGTTCAAACATAATCCAACCATGTTCACTTCCCGGACTCCACCAAAAAGAGACCATCACGGTTAAACATGCGGTTTTAATTAAGTCAAGTGTCAAGTTCTCTACAACCGGATATTAACAAATTCCCATCTACCACATAACTGCGGGCACGGCTCTCGAAAGTTTATACCCTGCAGGGGTGTCCCAACTTAGCCCATCACAAGCTCTCACGATCAACAAAGGATATTCCTTCTCACGGAATAACCCGATTAGTCTCGGAATCCCAGTTACAAGACATTTCGACAATGGTAAAACAAGACCAGCAAGACTGCCTGATGCACCGACAAATCCCAATAGGAGCTGCACATATCTCGTTCTCAGGGCACACCGGATGGGACAAGCTACGAGTAAAACCAACCCTCAAGTTTCCTCGAGGTGGCCCCGCGGGCTACCCGGTTCGGACCAACACTCAGAGGAGCACTGGCCCGAGAGGTTGAATTAAGAAAATCTTCGTGGTCCGGAAAGTCCCTAGGAAAGTTTTAGTTGTTATTAAGCAAATGGTAAAACCAAGGTTGGGCCTTGCTGGAGGAGTTTTATTCAAAGCAAACTGTCAAGGGGGTCCCATAACCCCAACTGCGTAAGGAACGCAAAATCAAGGAACATAACACCGGTATGACGGAAACTAGGGCGGCAAGAGTGGAACAAAACACCGAGCAAAAGTCCAAGCCTTCCACCCTTTGCCAAGTATATAGATGCATTAATCAAATAAGAGATATTTTGATATCCCAACATATCCATGTTCCAACATGGAACAACCTGCAAGGCACCTGCAACTAGCAACGCTATAAGAGGGGTTGAGAAAAGGCGGTAACATAGCCAAACAACGGTTTGCTAGGAAGGTGGGTTAGAGGCTTGACATGGCAATATGGGAGGCATGATAAACAAGTGGTAGGTAGCGCGACATAGCGATAGAGCGAAACAACTAGCAAGCAAAGATAGAAGTGATATCGAGGGTAATGATCATCTTGCCTGCAAAGTTCTCGAAAGCTTGCTCCTCATAAACGTACTCAATAGGATCCTCATTCATGAACTCGTCTCCCGGCTCTACCCAAAGCAAGAACACAAGCAACGGAACAATAATCAATCACGGTGCAATGCACAAGCAACATGATGCAAGACATGGCATGGAATGCAAGGTATGACGTGCAATGCATATGGGTACTCTGGAAGGGAAAAGATGATCAAGGCATCAACTCGGCAAACCAAGCATGCCGCTGGAAAGAGTGAGTGATTTCGGTCGAAATCGATATAAGGATCACCGGAAACGGATGCACGGTTTGCAAATGACGAGCAAAACAAGAACGATGCAAAATTGCGCTTAACAGCATCATAGCACTTAAGATGCAACAAGAAACTATGATGGAGCACTCCAACATAGCAACAAAACACATGTCCATAAAGTACAAGTGAAGCTTTACAAATCATGAACACTGAGCTCCTGCTAGAACTCACTAGAACAAGCCTAAAACAGCATGGCAAAAATGCAAATGATAATAGCTTCACAGACTTGGTGAAAATACTTAACATGTCATAAACATCATCAGGTAGCAATGTTTAGAGCTAGCAAACAACATTATACAGGAACATATCATGGCAAACAAAGGCATGTCATGCTAGTACTAAAGGCAATGAACAAAATTCCTTCACTGAACTTTAGCCAAAGATGCATAGAAAAGATGGTAGCATCAATGCAAACATGGCAAGTAATATGAACAGTTTCATACTTAGTAGAAAAAAACTTAGCATGGCAGAAACAGATTCATGATACCAACTTTGCAAGCTCATGCCACTCACCACAAAGCATTTTATGGCATCACAAGGTAACCAAAAGTAAGAAGAAACATTTATGATGCTAAACGTGGCAAGAGACAGTTCATAGGGTGCATGGATCTCTAGCAGAACACATGGCAAAAATAAACTTCATGTTAACAATCTGCCAGCAACAACATTTAGCAAAAGTAGAGCATGGTAATGACAAGCTACACTACTCCATAATTACAACCAGAGGCATGAACAGATAGATAATAACCACATCTTCAAAACACTCTTACTACACCACCTCAAAATGTGCATGGATGTACTTGTGACAACAAGTCAACATAGCAACATATTGTAACAGGAAAGGACTAAGCAAAAATACTAAGTGCCTGAAATCAGCAACATCATATAGCCTACTTTGCATGCGTGTGCTAGTCACCACAGATCTCATAAAAATACAAGGTTTGCACCATTGTAAATATGGAATGAAGGAGCTCCTAAAATGTGTAGACAAGATGCTCATAGGATGCACGCACAAAATGCAATGAAAATGACAAATCAGCAAGTTATGATGAATTCTAGCAGACAACATCATATAACACTTCCGCAACGAAGATTAGGACGTCAATATGGACAGTAACATACATGCAGAAGACACTAACATGAAGAGCAGCACGATGCGAACATTTCAGTATATCATATGCGCAAATTGGAGCTATATGCATGGAGATATGACATGTCGAAGAGGAGCACATGAAGTACCAGATCCGGGGACTTAGGCAAAATTTCACCTCGCGAAAAGTCAATGGAGTGGATCGGGTGTGACGGATCGGGTCGGGTCAAGGCGGAGGAGGATCTGGGTGCTGGTGGAGAAGACTCCGGCGAGGTCGTCGCCGGCAGGGGTGACAGATCCGGCGGCGGGGACGCCTTCTCCGGTCGAATCCGGTGGCGGGCGAGGCGGAGGGAGGCGACGGCATGGCAGGGTGGCGGCACAACTACGGCGGCATGGTTGCGGCTTGAGGGCGGCAAGGCGGCAGACGAAGGCGACGGCGGCGCGTGCGATCATGCAGTGGGGACGAGCGGTGGCGCGGGACGGCACGCGGACCCGGGCGGGCCTGCCCTGGGCCTGCAGGTCAGCGGGAGGCGACGCGGTGGCGGGCGGCTTGGGCGCTGACGTGTCGCCCGCCGGTTGGCTGGAGGCGGCAGCGCGGACGTGTCCGGCCGTCGGGTGGACTTGTCCGGCGGCGCCGGGAGCGGGATGGCTAGGGTTTGCCCGCAATTTTCAGGGGGGAGGCATATATATAGATAGGGGGAGCTAGGAGAGTCCAAATGAGGTGCGGTTTTCGCCCACATGATCGTGATCCAATGACGGAGACCATGGAGGGGGTTTAGATGGGCTAGTGAGTTGTTTTGGAGGGGTGCTGGGCTGCAATGAGAGAGGGGCTTTCACGGTTACCCGGTTAACCGTTGGGGCATCAAACGACCTCCAAATGGAACAAAATTTGACAGGCGGCCTATTGGTGATGTACCAAGGTCACTTGACAAATCTCGGCCCATTCTGAGAACGTTTTTCTCCCGCTCACGAAACGAGATCTAAGAGGTGCACAGGTGCATGTGTGAGTGTCGGATTCTGAAACGGGCAACGGGGAAAATGACCGGATGCATGAGACGAACACGAATGCAAATGAGATGCACATGATGGCATGATATGAAATGCATGACATGAAAAAAAATTCAAAATGAAGACAAAACCCAACCACGAAGGAAATAACATATCACATAGCCGGAAATGGCAAGAGTTGGAGTTACAATTATGGAAATTTACATCCGGGGCGTTATAACATAGCCACTGCCAGAAACACTAACGATTCAGCCACACCGATACGGACCTTGGTTTCACCGAGATGGCCTTGCAAACACTTTGTGACTTGTTGCATTTATTTTGGTCTCACCAAGTTATGCAATCGGTCTCACTGAGTTGGCTTGACAGATTCTCTGTTGCTTATTGCTTCACTTCGGTCTCACCGAGTTGATGCGACCGGTGCCACCGAGATGATGTTTGCCCTAAGCCCTAGCACATTGGTCCCACCGAGTTGTTCCAGTCAATCCCACCGAGATTCCTAATGTTCACATTTTTGAACATATCAGTGCCATCGAGTTTAACTATTTGGTCCCACCGAGATGAGTCAAATGTGTGTAATGGTTGGATTCTATGTGGAGGCTATATATACCCCTCCACCCCCTTCTCCATTTGTGAGAGAGCCATCAGAACGTTCCTACACTTCCACCATACATTTTTTGAGAGAAAACCACCTACTCATGTGTTGAGATCAAGACATTCCAATTCTACCACAAGAATCTTGATTTCTAGCCTTCCCCAAGTTGCTTTCCACTCAAATCATCTTTCCACCGTAGCCAAATTTGAGAGAGAGAGAGAGAGAGAGAAAGTTGAGTGTTGGGGAGACTATTATTTGAAGCACAAGAGCAAGGACTTCGTCAGCAACACACCATCTATTACATTTTGGAGAGTGGTGTCTCCTAGCTTGGTTAGGTGTCACTTGGGAGCCTCCAGCAAGATGTGGAGTTGAACCAAGAAGTTTGTACAGGCAAGGAGATCGCCTACTTCGTGAAGATCTACCCGATTGAGGCAAGTCCTTCATGGGTGATGGCCATGGTGGGATAGACAAGGTTGCTTCTTCGTGGACCCTTCGTGGGTGGAGCCATCCGGGGACTCGCGCAATCGTTACCCTTCGTGGGTTAAAGTCTCCTTCAACATGGATGTATGATAGCACCAACTATGAGAACCACGCCAAAAAATCTCCGTGTCTCCATTGTGTTTGCAAACTCCAATCCCATCCCTTTACTTTCTTGCAACTTGCATGCTTTTCTCTTCCTACTGCATATAGTCTTATCATGCTTGCTTGAAATGTATTACAAATGCTTTAACTTGTGTTAAAACTCAACCTTAACTTAAAGAACTTAAAAACTGCTACTTTGCCATGTTAAGGGTCTAATCACCCCCCCCCCTCCCCTCTAGACCCCTCTTCTCGATCCTCTCAATGGTATCAGAGCATTGGTCTCCGTTGCTTTGGTTTAATCATCA
>NC_057809.1:354308725-354313546 GCF_018294505.1 Triticum aestivum
TATAGTCTTATCATGCTTGCTTGAAATGTATTACAAATGCTTTAACTTGTGTTAAAACTCAACCTTAACTTAAAGAACTTAAAAACTGCTACTTTGCCATGTTAAGGGTCTAATCACCCCCCCCCTCCCCTCTAGACCCCTCTTCTCGATCCTCTCAATGGTATCAGAGCATTGGTCTCCGTTGCTTTGGTTTAATCATCATTAGGGGAAGATGGATGAGTCTATGATCGAGAGTACTAGACATAGAGTGCCTATGCTTGATGGGGAGTTCTATAGTTCTTGGGAAAATGAGATTCTTGAGATTTTCAATGAATATGATTTGAACAAGTATATTATTAGCCCGTATGTGCCTCCTATTGGTCCCTTGCATCCTACCCCCCATGAGTATCTTGACATGATTCACAATCTTAGAACTATTGATCTTATCATTAGAGGTTTGCCTAGAAATTTGCTTGTGTGCTTTCCTACCTTAGAATGTGCATACATTGTATGGAAATATCTTGCGGAATGCTTTTCGAATTATTCCTTAAAAAATCTATATGAAATTCTTCAAAAGTCTATTGCATTTCATAAAATGAAGCCTAGTTATCCCAAGTTTTATGAATGTCTATTTGAGCTTTGTGATCTTACGTGTGCTAATGGAAATGTTGGAGTCATTAGTAGCATCATTTCACAAACAATTAGAATTCATAAACTTGCACATTGTCATGGTCATAAATCTAATGAGTCACTTGCTCTAGGTGATGATCACTTACATGATGATGATATTGAGCATGGCTATTATGATGAAGATGAAGATAGTAACATTGACTTTGAGCAGACTATAAGAAATCTTAGTCTCATGGCCAACTTCTGTGACTACATGGCCGGAGGGAAAGAATGGACTCTCGATAGTGGATGTACTGATCATATGACAGGAGATAAGGACATGTTCCGTGAGCTTGCAAAAAACGACGGCCCATGCAAGTATGTAACTTTTGGAAATAACTCCAAGGGTAAGGTACTTGGCCTTGGTAAGGTGGCCATTTCCAATGATAGCTCTATCCAAAATGTTATGCTCGTTGAATCTCTTGGCTACAATCTTCTTTCCATATCTAGACTAGCCGACTTTGGTTTGAATGCTCTATTTACCGAGGTAGATTGCCAAGTGTTTCGTCGAGATAATCATAATATGGTCTTTACCGGTATTCGTAGAGGTGATCTATACAATGTTGATTTCACTAAGAGAGCCCAACCTTGCACTTTCTTAATTGCTAAATCATCTAAAGGATGGTTATGGCATAGAAGGTTAGGTCATGTGGGCATGTGAAATCTTGATAAGCTTATTAAAGGTGATCATATCCTTGTGAAGGATCAAAAGTATGTCTAGAGGAGGGTGATTGGACTACTTGACCAAATAAAAATCTAGCCTTTTCTGTAACGCCCTCGATGTGGCTATATCTCCCACGTGTCGAAGCACGACTTAGAGGCATAACCGCATTGAAAGCAATGTCACAAGTGAGGTAATCTTCGCAAACAACCCATGTACATAAATAAAGGGGAAAAGTACATAGTTGGCTTACACTCGCCACATCACACAAATACATAAATAAGTCATTACATTCATCCAATACACTCAAGGTCCAACTACGGAACCAAAATAAAGATCAACCCCCAAATGCGACAAAGTCCCCGATCGCCCCAACTGGGCACTACTACTTATCATCTGGGAAAGACACATAGTAACGACGAGAGTCTTCATCGAACTCCCACTTGAGCTCGGTCATTTCATCTGGAACAGCATCATTGGTCCCTGCATATGGTTTTGGAAGTAATCTGTGAGTCACGGGGACTCAGCAATCTCACACCCTCGCGATCAAGACTATTTAAGCTTATAGGTAAGGTAAAGGTATGATGTGGAGCTGCAGCAAGCGACTAGCATATATGGTGGCTAACATACGCAAATGAGAGTGAGAAGAGAAGGCAAAAGCACGGTCGAACAACTATGATCAAGAAGTGACCCTAGAACAACCTACGCCAAACATTACTCCAACACCATGTTCACTTCCCGGACTCCGCCGAGAAGAGACCATCACGGTTACACACGCGGTTGGTGCATTTTAATTGAGTTAAGTTTCATGTTATCTACAACCGGACATTAACAAATTCCCATCTGCCATTAACCGCGGGCATGGCTTTCGAAAGTTCAAATCCCTACAGGGGAGTCCCAACTTAGCCCATCACAAGCTCTCACGGTCAACGAAGTATATTCCTTCTCCCAAGACAATCTGATCAGACTCGGCATCCCGGACAAGACATCCTCGACAATGGTAAAACAAATCCAGCAACACTGCCCGAATGTGCCGACAAATCCCGATAGGAGCTGCACATATCTCGTTCTCAGGGCACACTCAGATAAGAAATCCGTACAACTAAAACCAGCCCTCGAGTTTCCCCGAGGTGGCGCTGCAAGGGGCTCTAGTTTGGACCAACACTCAAAGGAGCACTAGCCCGGGGGGTTTAATAAAGATGACCCTTGGGCTCCAGAAACCCAAGGGAAAAAGAGGCTAGGTGGCGAATGGTAAAACCAAGGTTGGGCATTGCTGGAGGAGTTTTATTCAAGGCGAACTGTCAAGGGGTTCCCATTATGACCCAACCGTGTAAGGAACGCAAAACCCGGGAACATAACACCGATATGACGGAAACTAGGGTGGCAAGAGTGGAAAAAAACACTAGGCATAAGGCCGAGCCTTCCACCCTTTACCAAGTATATAGGTGCATTAAGATAAACAAGATAATATTGTGATATCCCAATAATAAACATGTTCCAACAAGGAACGATCTCCAATCTTCACCTACAACTAGCAATGCTATAAGAGGGGCTGAGCAAAGCGGTAACATAGCCAAACAATGGTTTGCTAGGACATGGTGGGTTAGAGGTTTGACATGGCAATATGGGAGGCATGATAAGCAAGTGGTAGGTATAGTAGCATAGGCATAGCAAAAGAGCGAGCATCTAGCAAGCAAAGATAGAAGTGATTTCGAGGGTATGGTCATCTTGCCTGCAAAATTCTCAGAATTGCCTTGATCCTCGTAGGCGTACTCAATGGGCTCCTCGTTCACGAACTCGTCTCCCGGCTCTACCCAAGCAAGAACAACAAGCAAAGGGAGAACAATCAACCACGTGCAATGCTCAAACAACATGATGCAAACATGGTATGGTATGTGGGATGCAATATGTGATGCATATGCATGATTTGCAAAGGAATGATTGAACCTGGACTCAACTTAATGCCACTGGAAAGGGGAGGTGATTTCGGTTGAAATTGATATAAAGATCACCGGAATCGGATGCACGGTTTGGAAATGGCAAGCAAAACAAATATGGCACCGATCTGCGATAAACAGCAAGTAGCCTACTAAATGCATCAAGATAAATATGCTACTGCACCCAAACATCACCAAAAAATACATGGCATGGATCCACTCATGATGCTTGTCAAAAGATGAACACTGAGATACGGCTAATTCACTCATTAACAGGTCCAAACAAGCATGGCAAAAGTGCAAATGATAACAGGTTTCAGACTTAGTGAAATAACAACAAATCAGGAATTTATCATCAGGAAGAAATGTTTAGAGCATGATAACTATATGCTACAGGAACATATCATGGCAAAACAAGGCATGGCATGAAGCTACTCTAAGCACATAACAAAAGTCCCTTAGTGACCATGAGCCAAAAGGGATCATAGAATACAATTGCAAGCATGTGAACATAGCAAAACCATAAACAGATTCAGACTTACTGAAAAACTGGAGCATGCAAAATAGTTAACGAGTAGGCATGTTTACGAGCTCGATGCACTCACTACGAAGCATGGCATGACAATCTAAGAATAAACCCATCAAGAAGACATGGCATAGAAGCTAAACATGGCAAGAACAACAACATATCATGCACGGATCAATAGCAACAACCTCGGCAACATCGCTAAACATGTTAACAATCTGCCAGCAACATTTAATAGCAAAAGTAGAGCTCGATTGACTCAAGCTGTGGTGCTCCATAATTGCAAACAAAGACATGGATGGATAGAGCACAAAAATATTAACAAAACATCCTTACTGATCATCCTCAAAAGAGGCACGGATCACTAGGAAACAACATGAACATATGGCATAAAAACAATATCATGACAAGGACTTAGGGAAATTCTAAGTCCCTGAAATCAGCATCATTGAGTAGGCTACTTTGCATGCTTGTGCTAGTCACCACGAAGATCACAAAAATACATGGCATACACCCCTATAAAGATGGCATGGCATCCTACAAAACACATGTAGAGCTCAGGATCATAGCATGCACACATTAATCATGGCAAAAATGACAAAAGGCCATTTGTTGAAACAGATCTGAAATATTCACCACATAGCCCTCTTCCAAAAGCATTTCGGGCATCAAGATGAGCTCAAATGAAAAGGATGCAATGAGATGAAATGATGTACTCCTCGAGACAAACATTTCGATATGCTACACGCATGAATCGGAGCTATGGATGCAGAGTTATGGCATGTCAAAGTATGCAAAAATCTAGGGTTTCAGGAGGAAAAAGTCAACCGAGATCTAGATCCAGATCGGAATCCGGGCACTGTAGTAGTTACTGTAGCCACTAGAGTAGCTCGAGTTCGCCGGAGAAGCAGGGGGCGTCGCTGGACTTGGGGCTCTTCGGGGCGAGGAGGTGAGGAGGAGGCCGGGGCGGCGACGGTGGCGGTCGGGCGCGGCGCCGGTGTGGCTTGGCGGCGCGTCGGGCGGCGGGGAGCTCGCCGGAGTGGGACGGC
>NC_057809.1:354313892-354328519 GCF_018294505.1 Triticum aestivum
GGCCGACTGCGGGCCGGGCGGGCCGCGGCGGTGGGAGGAGGCGGCCGGCCACGTGGCATCGCCTGATTGGCGCGGGCGGTGGCGGTGACTTCATCTGGCGGCGGCCGGACGTGTCCGATGGCGGCGGGGCGATCTTTAGGGTTTTTGGACCCGGATTTGGACGGGGAGGCACATATATATAGGCATAGGGAGCTAGGAGACTCCAAATGGGGTGTGGTTTTCGGCCACGTGATCGTGATCGAACGCTCTAGATGATGGAAGGGGTTTAGGTGGGTTTTGGGCCACTTTGGAGGGGTGTTGGGCTACAACACACACGAGGCCTTTCCGGTCCCTCGATTAACTGTTGGGGTATCAAACGAAGTCCAAATGGCACGAAACTTGACAGGCGGTCTACCCGTAGTAAACCAAGGCCGCATGACAAGTCTCGATGCAATCTGAAAACATTTAGTACCCGCACATGAAAAGAGGTAGAAAGGGACACCGGGTGACATAGGAGCGCCGGAATGCAAAACGGACAACGGGGAAAATGCTCAGATGCATGAGACGAACACGTATGCAAATGCAATGCACATGATGACATGATATGAGATGCATGACAAAGACAACAACACACGCAGAAAAAAAAACCCGACAACGAGGAAATAACATAACTTAGTGCCGGAAACGGCAAGAATTGGAATATAGATAAGGTAAATTACATCCGGGGTGTTACATGTTCCCAATTTCAAGTCTCGGCAGATTTTAGCAACTTAACACAAGTCAAGAAATCAACCTACACATGCAATTCTAACAGTATAGCAGCGGAATGTAAATCATTGCATATGAAGGTAAAGGAGAGGGGTTTGGAGGGAGCAAACGCAATGTAGATACGGAGATTTTTGGCGTGGTTACGATAGGTGGTGCTATCGCACATCCACGTTGATGGGGACTTCAACCCACGAAGGGTAACAGTTGCGCAAGTCCACGGAGGGCTCCACCCACGAAGGGTCCACGAAGAAGCAACCTTGTCTATCCCACCATGGCCATCGCCCACGAAGGACTTGCCTCACTTGGGTAGATCTTCACGAAGTAGGAGATCTACTTGCCCTTACAAACTCCTTGGTTCAACTCCACAATCTTGACAGAGGATCCCAAGTGACACCTAACCAATCTAGGAGACACCACTCTCCAAAAGGTAATAGATGGTGTGTTGATGATGAAATCCTCGCTCTTGTGCTTCAAATGATAGTCTCCCCAACACTCAACTCTCCCTCATAGATTTGTATATGGTGGAAAGATGATTTGAGTGGAAAGCAACTTGGAGAAGGCTAGAGATCAAGATTCTTGTAGTTGGATTGGAATGTCTTGATCTCAACACATGGGTAGGTGGTTCTCTCTTAGAAAATGAGTAGTGGAAGTGTAGGGACGTTCTGATGGCTCTCTCTCGAATGGAGAGGAGGGTGGAGGGTGGAGGGGTATATATAGCATCCACACAAAATCTAACCGTTACACACAATTTACCAAACTCGGTGGGACTGAATAGTGAAACTTGGTCAGACCGATATGGTTCAAAATGTGAATGTTAGGCTATTCGGTGGGACAGACATGATCAACTCGGTGGGACCGATGCATTAGTGTTAGGGCATAACTTGATCTCGGTTTGACCGATTACTTCAACTTGGTGAGACCGATTTCATTAATAAGCAAATAGAGAGTTGGTCAGGCAAACTCGGTGGGGCCGATCGCTCATTTCGGTGAGACTGAAGCGTTACGAAAAGGAAACAGAGAGTTTGCATTGCGAACTCGGTGGGACCGATCGCTCATCTCAGTTGGACCAAAACGTTATGAAGGGAAACAGAGAGTTTGCAATCCCATCTCGGTGAGGCCGAGATCCCTATCGGTGAGACCGAACTAATTAGGGTGTCTGGCTATGGCTATGTCAAGAGAACTCGGTGGCGCCAGATAGATCAAATCAGTGGGGCCGAGTTTGACTTTAGGTTTAGGACATATGTGGAAATGAGAAAGTGGTTGAGGGCTTTTGGAGCATATCACTAAGAATTTTGAGCAAGCAAGTCATTAAGCAACACCTCATCCCCTTTTAATAATATTGGCTTTTCCTATGGACTCAATGTGATCTTGAATCACTAAAATGAAAAATGTAGAGTCTTGAGCTTTTTCCAGTATGTGTCCTTATCATTTTGAGGGGTCCACATCTCTAGTTCATGCCATGCCAATCATTGAACTTTCGGAAATGATTATCTTGAACGAACATTAGTTCAATGAGCTATATGTTGTTATGAATTACCAAAGCCACCCAAGGATTAGTTGCACTTTCAGTCTCCCCTTTTTTGGTAATTAATGACAACATATAGATTGAAGCTTCGACAAATGACAATAAGAATGAAATACATCGTCGCTTTAAGAAGTATGTGATAAGAAAGAGCTCCCCCTAAATTTGTGCATTATTTAAAGTTTTATTTTGAATGCAAATGCACAATCGATTAGGATCATGGGTTACTCTTCCATGTCACATACATCTTGGTGGAGAGGTCAAAATGATAAAATATGGAATATGCACTCATCACCACAAATATGACAGATCGTATACAAGATATAAGAGATATCATCATTCAAGAATATCATAATGAAGCAAAGTTTGATCCACCACATGATCATAGAAGTATCTCACACACACATAAATAGAGTATTAACCAAACAAGCAAGCAAATAAGGTAGCAGGAGAGGCAAAAAGAAGCAAAGCACACTCTCTCTCGAAGCCTATGATCTATACACTTTCTCCCCCTTTGGCAACAAGTTACCAAAAAGCTTGAAAATGCATAGTGCTATGCGGCTCTCTAAGCTTGATCTTTGGGAGCGCTGGAGTGCGAAGGTGGCATGGAAAGAGCGCCGGAGTGCGAAGGTGGCGTGGAAAGGAGTCCTGAAATGAATGCATATGTAGAAGTCTGAGGAGCTAGTGGAGTTGCAACCAGAGGGGCAACTGAGGCTGTGGCTGCAGGAGCTGAAGTTGTAGCCCTAGTGTCTGTCACTGGCACTACTGCAGACCTCTGTCTTCTGGGCACCCTCTGATATGCATCTGTGGTAGTCTTGTCACTCCTGTCCTCAAGTTCTTCTTGAATCTTCTCCACAGAAGTCTGAATCTCTGTAACATTGACATCTAGATCATGTATTTTTGTCTCGATAATCCTTTCAAGACTCTCTTGATTTTGAGTCAGGGTGGCCAAACCTTTCTCAATCCTCAAAGTAGTCTGAATGAGATAGCCAAGTTGATATTGTTTGGACTTGAGAAATACCTGGGATGCCTCTTCAGCACTAGGTGTCTTGTCTACCTTCTCTGCTTTGGCTTTTTCTCTCTTCTCCTGAGCCTCTGCTGATGTAGGATGTGAGTCATCCAGGACAACTGTGTTATCCTCACGATCAGGCCTCAAGGGAATGTGCTCTTTATCTAGGAGATGCATGCATTTTCCCATCTTGGAGTTGATGAGCGTCTGAATGTGTGGAGCACAGCCACATGATATCTTTTGATCTGCCGCAGTCCTTTTGATTGTCTCAACAATCAAAGTCATCACCTTAAATTTTTGTGGCACATCAAACATGTGAAGCAAGTTGATGGAGTGGCCTCTGATCATCTTGTGATCTCCTGACTTGGGAAACAAGGTGTGCCTCAATATGGTATTCATGGTGGCCAATCCAGACAACAGATAGTACACTGAGCCTAGCTTGTGTGTCTCCAAGGCCTTGTCAGGTATCTCATTGTACATATTGGCCATGGAGTTTTGATCTTTCCTAGGCTTTGCATAGACATCAATGTCATCCTCAGCTTCTTCTGGAGCATTGATAAGCTTGGCCCACTTAGGAACAGTAGACTGGTATCTAGTACCTTCTGTCATCCATACAATTTTCCCATCTGGGTAGAAGTGAGCAGTTGAGTAAAACTACAAGATCAGCTCATCATTCCATTTGGTCAATTTCTAACCCACAAAAGTGTCAACTCCATTGAGTCTGAAGCTCTCATGCACTCCAGGGAAGTGATCTTCATTCTTCTCAATGTACTTCCAATCCACCCATTTCATGTCACACACAATGGGTTTCTTATCCAAGAGGACTGTCTCATAGAAGTCCTGATGCTCCTTAGTGTGAAATCTGTAATCCACAGCAGTCCTTCTTCTCACAACATAGGGGTCTGATTGTCTCCACAATCTGAGACCTACATCCTTTATTTCCTTCATGTTTTTAGCAACTGGGTGATTGTCATCATGATCCAGAATTTTTGGCTTCAATTTCCTAAGCACTTGGGCTTCTTCTTCTTCCACTTCAGACACTGGGGCCTTGTTCTTTTTAGCAGCGGGGATGTTCCTGGTAGATCTCTTTGGTGCTGATAGCATAGAAGCTTGAGCAGCAGCCTTGGGGGCAGTCTTGGGCTTTGATGGAGCAGCCCCTGACTTGATGGCATACCCCATCAACTTCTGTGCTTTGGGTGCTGGTGCAGCATCCTCTTCATCCTCTTCCTCATCTGATTGGATCATCATTGATGGCTTTCCAATAACTCTAGCCATGGTCTTTTTGACCCTTTCCTTCCTTTTCTTGCCCTCACCAGCATCCTCTTCTTCAGTTGTCTTGGTGACTTCAAGAGTTGAGGCTCTGGCCTTAGACATTGGCACTCTCTTGGAAGGAGCTTTCTTGTGCAATCCAGGCTTGGTTGAAGCTGCGGGGCCAAATTCTTTCTTGACAACCTTCTTATTAGAAGTAACTTCTTCCTCGACAACAACATAATACTCATCTTCAGAATCTGAGTTTCTCTTCTTCCTTATCCTTGTTGCTGCTTTGGGCAGGTTGCTTGGGGTGCTTCTGCTACCCTCATCATAGCTGCCAGAGGGACTAGTGCCCTCACTCAAGTTGACATGTTCCTCAGATATATTTTGGCTGTCACTCTGATCTGAGATGGCTGACACAAAAAGCTGAAAGATGACCCTATGAATAGATGTAGTTGAGATAGAGTGGATGAGCATCACAAAGTGAAGAGATTTCGCAAAGCAATTGAGTCAAAAACTTAGTTTTAGTTTTCTGCAGAAGGCATTTCGGAGCTACCGATTTGTTGAACTTGGTGACACCGGGGCAATATTAGAGTCTAAACTAGTGGAATCAGTCAGACTGAGACACAGTTCAGTGACTCTAAGATTGCTAGGGTTTCACTGAGAATCGAACTCGGTCACACCGATTTGTAAGTTTCGGTCAGACCTAAATTCACAAGTACAATGGCCAAATCGGTGAGACCAATTTCTACAATTCGGTCGGTCCGAGATGAGTTCGGCGGAAAACTAACCCTAAATTTTTGAATTAAAACTAATCTACAGGAAGTTTTTGCTGGACAGAACAATCTCATACATGGTAAGAATCATGGCATTGACCTAAGTGCAGGAATTAGAGGTTAAGATTGCGCATAGGGGTCGAGTTCATACCCTAACTCGGTGGTGAACTCGCTACGGCGACAACGGCGGTGAAGATTCCCGTTGACGGCGGCGGAGGCTGGCGGCGGGGGGTCGCTGGCGATGAGGAGACGATCCGGAGACCTCGAGTCTGCAGAGCTAGATACGCGCGGACGAAGGGTTTTGGAGGAATTTCCAAAATTTTACCCTTGGGTATTTATATCCAGACCCTGTAGTTGTGACCGAGTGGAACGACTTAGTGGCACCAAGATGCAGAATCGCAAGTCTGCAACTCGATGTGATCGAATGGTTCAAATTGGTTGCACCAAGATTGAAACCTAGATCAATTCAATGAACTCCGTATGACCGAAAGGAATGAATCGGTCAGACCGAAATACATAGAGGGGTTTTGGAAGTTTAAGTCTATGACGAATCGGTGGCTCCGAGTGCTACTCACCTAGAGGGTTCAAATCTGACTTGATCAAACTTTGTGATGTAGCATGAATAGAGTTTGAGACGAGAAAAGCATAGATAGCTAGAGGGAGTTCTTAGGCATTCTTGTCCATCCATTTGGTCAAATGAAAAGACCAAACTATCAAAGCAACAAATGGATGTCCTCGAATGATAAAAATATACACTCAACATGCTCACACAATAAGATGGCAAATGAAATATGTGGCAAAGCATACACAAACACTCTAGCATTTATCAAGCAATTGGCGATGACTAGGTCATCTATATATGAGTATATTGACTGAGGAGTCAAATGAGAACATTTGATCATAGGTGATACTCATCGTTTAAGCACAAGTGAGATTACCACTTTTACATAAAGCATTGTTGTATTCACACCATTAGAGTTGCTTTAGCTCAATTCTTAGAGTAAAGCTCCCCCTAGATGTGATATCCCCCCCCTAAGAGGGATGAACTAACCTTGGGTTTTGTCGATGATGACTTCATGTAGGTGTTGAAGATATAGATGCTCAATGTTGATGTAGATCATTTGGAGCAATCCATTGGAGTGAGTTGCACTTTCAATACCTACATGGGTTAGTCCCACAAGGAACAAACAAAGATATCCGTAGACATAAGTGAAGTACACACAAGATGATGTCCATGAAGGCATTAAGTTACCTTGTCCCTTGACTTACCAACAAGAGGGTTTGTGACTCCTTGAACTAGTGCAAGATGTGAAAGTTGATTGAACTCGTTCTTGCCAAAATGAATATGAGTGAAGTATGTTGGCTGAGTCACCCTTAGGAACTCCCTAGTTCTTCTTCTTAGGGATCCACATCATCTTGATGGGAATCCTTGGAGTTGTAGTCGTACTTGATGAAGTAGAACTTGATGCAGCCTTGGGAATCCACTTGACCAAAGCCTTAGGAGCTTCTTCAAATGCATCAATCCCCTCTTGAAGCTTGTCCTTGCCTTTTAGCTTGTGGTCTTGTGGTGAAAGATCATCTTGAGCTTGTGTCCCCTTGAAGGAAGTAGGATCATACTTCTCTTGTTGAGGAACAACCTTCGTCTTGGGTTATTGATCTTCTTCCCTCAACTCCATTGGCATTGAACTTTCATTCAAAACCAACACCTTGATTCTTCCGGTGCCTTATTTGCTTGCATACAATTTCCTTAAATTGTTTGCTTCGGGCAAGGCTCTTGTAAACACCTTTCTCTATAATTCCCTTCAATAAGCTATTTTCTTGCTCAAGTGTAACTTGTCTAAGAGAATCATTGGTGGAATCAAGAAAACTACTAGAAGGAACAATATTGGATTTAGCATGATTATTGTTACTACTAGGAGAAGAATATTTCTTACTCTTGTTGCTAGATTTTACTTATGGCATGTAAGTAGACAAGAGTAAACGCTTGGCAATGTAAGAAGAACTTTTCTTATGAAGATCATCATTGATTGCTTTTAAGAACCCATGCTCTTGCTCTAGGTTGAGCTTTTCAAAGCGTAGCTTCTCATGAGTCTTTAAAATCTCTGGATGACCTTCTAAGGTAGTTTCATGAGCTAACTTAAGAGTGTTTAGTTCTTTAGTTAGACACTCAATCTCCTTCTTATCATCATCATTCATTTTATCTTGATTAGCATGATTAATAGCAAGTTAATCATAGTTTTCATCACTAGAGTTGTCAACAAGTAAATCATCATCCCTTAGAAAATCATCTTCATCACTATTGAAATCAACATACTCGGGGTGTGATACCTTTGGGCCTTTATCCATGAAGCATCTTCCAATTCCTTCATTTGGTGAGCCAAATGTGTCATAGGAGTTGGTTGACACAAGTGCAAGACCAGCAACACCTTCATCTTGAGTATATTCGGAGTCGGAGTGATAACTTCTCTCGGAGTGGTTGTCGGAGTTGGAACCGGATACCCATTCACAAACATGAGCTTGGTGTCTTTGTTTTGTATAGCTCCTTGATGATTTGTCCTTCCTTTACGAATCCTTGCTTCTGCGAGAGGATATCTGTTCATAACGATCATCTCTACTCCTTCTTTCTCTTGGAGGTGATTCTTCCCTTTTGCTTATCCTTTTAGGTGGGTCTTCTCTTCTTTTATAGGGAGTCGTACACTCATTGGAGTAGTGTCCGAGTCTTCCAGAATTGTAGCAATTGCATTCATGACTAGAAGATCTTTTGTCATTGTAGGACCTTGACTTGGAACTTCTTTCTTTGCTTCTACTCTTGTAGAACTTGTTGAAGTTCTTCACCATTAAGCTCAATTCCTCATTGAAGACTTGTTTCTCATTTGCTGATGTAGGAGCATCACATGAAGCTTTATAAGTGCCACTTGACTTGTTGTGAAGCTCTTCTTTATCCTTAAGTGACATCTCATGAGCGACAATTCTACCAAGGACTTTCGTTGTCTTGAGATCTTTGTAACTGGGTATCATTTGCATCAATGTGCACACGGTATAATATTTTCCATCCAAGGCTCTTAGGATATTCTTGATGATGAATATATTGGTCATCTCTTCACTTTCTAAGCCGGCGATCTCATTTGTGATGAGAGCAAGCCTACAGTACATTTCAGCGACACCTTCACCATCCTTCATTTTGAACTTGTCAAGTTGACTTTGAAGCACATCCAACTTGGATTCCTTGACGGAGTCGGTACCTTCGTGCATGTCAATCAAAGTATCCCAAATTTCCTTTGCATTCTCAAGATGGCTGATTTTGTTGAATTCTTCGGGGCGCAATCCATTGAAGAGGATATCGCAAGCTTGAGCTTTGAATTGCAACATCTTCAATTCTTCAGCAGTTGCTTCACAATTTGGTTCTCTCCCATCGAAGAATTCACCTTGCAAGCCAATGCACAGAATAGCTCAAATGGTGGGGTTATGTCCAAGAATATGCATTTTCATCTTGTGCTTCCAACTAGCAAAATTTGTACCATCAAAGTAAGGACCTCTACGGTGATAATTTCCCGCACTAGACGCCATACTCTCCTAGGTTGTTAAACTAAGGCTATGATCACCAAAGCTATGGAAATCAAGGCAAATGGAGACCAAAGCTCTAATACCACTTGTAGGATTGAAAGTATGTCTAGAGGGGGTGATTAGACTACTTGACCAAATAAAAATCTAGCCTTTTCCCAATTTTAAGTCTCGGAATATTTTAGCAACTTAACACAAGTCAAGCGATCAACCTACACATGCAATTCTAAGAGTATAGCAGCGGAATGTAAATCATTGCATATGAAGGTAAAGGAGAGGAGTTTGGAGGGAGCAAACGCAACGTATAAATGGAGATTTTTGGAGTGGTTCCGATAGGTGGCGCTATTGTACATCCATGTTGATGGAGACTTAAACCCACGAAGGGTAATTGTTGCGCGAGCCACGGTGGGCTCCACCCACGAAGGGTCCACGAAGAAGCAACCTTGTCTATTCCACCATGGCCATCTCCCACAAAGGACTTGCGTCACTTGGGTAGACCTTCACGAAGTAGACAGTCTCCTTGCCCTTACAAACTCCTTGGTTCAACTCCACAATCTTGACGGAGGCTCCCAAGTGACACCTAACCGATCTAGGAGACACCACTGTCCAAAAGGTAATATATGGCGTGTTGATGATGAACTCCTTGCTCTTGTGCTTCAAATGATAGTCTCCTCAACACTCAACTCTCTGTCTCTCAGATTTGGATATGGTGGAAAGATGATTTGAGTGGAAAGCAACTTGGGGAAGGCTAGAGATCAAGATTCTTGTGGTTGGATTGGAATGTCTTGGTCTCAACACATGAGTAGGTGGTTCTCTCTCAGAAAATGAGTAGTGGAAGTGTAGGCACATTCTGATGACTCTCTCTCAAATGGAGAGCAGGGTGGAGGGGTATATATAGCCTCCACACAAAATCTAACTGTTACACACAATTTACCAAACTCGGTGGGACAAATAGTGAAACTCGGTCAGACTGATATGGTTCAAATTGTGAATGTTAGGCTTTTCGGTGGGACCGACATGATCAACTCAGTGGGACCGATGCGTTAGGGTTAGGGCATAACTTGATCTTTGTTTGACCGATTACTTCAACTCGGTGAGACCGATTTCAGTAATAAGCAAACAGAGAGTTGGTCAGGCAAACTCGGTGGCACCGATCTCTCATTTCGGTGAGACCGATTTCAGTAATAAGCAAACAGAGAGTTGGTCAGGCAAACTCGGTGGGACCGATCGCTCATTTAGGTGAGACCGAAACATTACTAAAAGGAAAGAAAGAGTTTGCATTGCAAACTCGGTGGGACCGATCACTCATCTCGATTGGACCAAAACGTTACGAAGGGAAAAAGAGAGTTTGCAATCCCATCTTGGTGATACCGAGATCCCTGTCGGTGAGACCGAAGTGATTAGGGTTTTTGGCTATGGCTATGTCAAGAGAACTCAGTGGCGCTGGATAGATCAAATCGGTGGGGCCGAGTTTGACTTTAGGTTTAGGACATATGTGGAAATGAGAAAGTGGTCGAGGGCTTTTGGAGCATATCACTAAGCATTTTCTGCAAGCAAGTCATTAAGCAACGCCTCATCCTCTTTTAATAGTATTGGCTTTTCCTATCTACTCAATGTGATCTTGGATCACTAAAATGAAAAATGTAGAGTCTTGAGATTTTTCCAATATGTGTCCTTAGCATTTTTTATGGGTCCATGAGGGAGTCCTGGATTAGGTGGTCTCCGGACAGCCGGACTATATCCTTTGGTCGGACTGTTGGACTATGAAGATACAAGATTGAAGACTTCGTCTCGTGTCCGGATGGGACTCTCCTTGGCGTGGAAGGCAAGCTAGGCAATACATATATGTAGATCTCCTCCCTTGTAACCGACTCTGTGTAACCCTAGGCCCCTCCGGTGTCTATATAAACCGGAGGGTTTAGTCCGTAGGACAACAGACAATCATACCATAGGCTAGCTTCTAGGGTTTAGCCTCTACGATCTCGTGGTAGATCAACTCTTGTAATACTCATATCATCAAGAACAATCAAGCAGGATGTAGGGTATTACCTCCATCAAGAGGGCCCGAACCTGGGTAAACATAGTGTCCCCTGCCTCCTGTTACCATCCGCCTTAGACGCACAGTTCAGGACCCCCTACCCGAGATCCGCCGGTTTTGACACCGACATTGGTGCTTTCATTGAGAGTTCCTCTGTGCCGTCGCCGTAAGGTTTGATGGCTCCTTCGATCATCGGTAACGATGCGGTCCAGGGTGAGGTTTTCCTCCCCGGACAGATCTTTGTATTCGGCGGCTTCGCACTGCGGGCCAATTCGCTTGGCCATCTGGAGCAGATCGAGAGCTACGCCCCTGGCCATCAGGTCAGATTTGGAAACTTAAACTACACTGCCGACATCCGCGGAGACTTGATCCTCGACGGATTCGAGCCCGTGTCAGGTGCACCGCACAGTCACGACGAGCATGATGTAACTCTGCCGTCAGACAGTGTTCATGAGATCGCATCTGCAACTACTCCGGCCTTCAATCCGGAGCAAATTGCGCCATCCAAGGACGGAGGGATAGACCCCGCCATGGAGGGCGCACTCTCAATGGTGATGGAGCCGGATACTGACTTCACCCCTTACGAGAGCCGTCTCTCCAAACCACTGGATTCGTCTCCAGCCACGGACTCCGAACTGCCTGCATCCATGCCCACCAAATCCGACTGGGCGCCAATCATGGAGTTCACCTCCGTGGATATCTTTCAGCACTCACCTTTCGGCAATGTGCTAAATTCATTAAAGTCTCTCTCCTTGTCAGGAGAACCTGGGCCGAACTATGTTCGGCTAGAATGGGATACGGACGACGAAGAAATTCGCTGCCAGCCCACCACCCACTTAGTAGCCACTGTCGACGACTTAACCGACATGCTCAACTTCGACTCTGAAGGCATCGACGGCATGGACGAAGATGCAGGAGACAAACAGGAACCAGCACCCACAGGGCGCCGGACAGCCACTTCATCACATGACATATACATGGTGGATACACCCAAAGAAGGCAACGGCGAAGGGACAGCGGAGGATGGCCCCTCCAAGAAGCAAACCAAGCGCCGACGTCAGCGGCGCCGCCCAAAGTCCCGCCATAGCAAAAGCAGCGACAACAGGGCAAGAGAAAATAACACTCCAGTCAACTCCAGAGGAAACGACGACCATATTGCCCTGGCGGCAAAGCACGATGAAGCTGCAAGCGGCGAACATAGTACGGATCCGACGTCCGAACACGGCGACGCCGAGTATAAACCTCATCAAACCCCCTCTAGGGGGGAAACAGTCCGGACGAAGATGCACACATCATCCCGGAAATGCACTTGGAGCAAGAGAACCTCCGCAGAAGGCTTATTGCCACAGCGAGGAGTCTGAAGAAGCAGAAGCAAAGGCTTAAGGCCGCACAAAATACAATCAACAGCAGGTGGAACAAAGTGCTCGACAATGAAGCAAAGTATGGTGGAAGTTACCACACAAAGAGCTATCCAAAGCGCAGGCTGTTACCTGAATTCGATGACGAGGCCTTAGAGCCCACACAGCCAAAAAATGAAACGGCCAACCGGCCGGATCCACTAGCTTGTGACCGTGATAGAGCGGATAACAAATACGCACATAAGTCAACACACGATGTACGTGAGGACTTGTGCCAAAAATCCGGTATGACCAGATCCATCTATGGATCTAGGAAGGTTGCTCCGGCACAAAATCAAAACCAAATACCACAACCGTCTGAACGCCATGGTACATCCAAGTACAGGGATGCCGCACACCCCCTATGTTTCACCGATGAGGTGTTGGACCACGAATTCCCAGAAGGATTCAAAGCAGTGAACATAGAGGCGTACGACGGGACCATAGACCCTGGGGTCTGGATTGAGGACTTCATCCTCCATATCCATATGGCTCGCGGAGACGATCTCCATGCCATTAAATACTTGCCCCTCAAGCTTAAAGGACCAGCTCGGCATTGGCTGAAAAGCCTCCTCGAAAACTCAATTGGAAGTTGGGAGGAGCTTGAGGATGCTTTTCGGGCCAATTTTCAAGGGACCTACGTCCGACCTCCGGATGCAGATGATTTAAGTCATATAATTCAACAGTCCGGAGAGTCCGTCCGAAAGCTTTGGAACAGGTTTCTCAACAAGAAGAACCAAATCGTTGACTGTCCGAACGCCGAAGCCTTAGCAACTTTCAAACATAACGTCCGAGACGAATGGCTCGCCAGACACCTCGGCCAAGAAAAACCGAGAACAATGGCAGCCCTAACAAGCCTCATGACCCGCTTTTGCGCGGGCAAAGACAGCTGGTTAGCCTGCGGTAGCACCAGCGACCCAAGCACATCTGAAGTCAGGGATGGCAATGGAAAACCATGACGCAACAAAAGCAAGCATCAAAATAAATAAGATAGCCCAGATAATACGGCGGTAAACGCCGGATTCAGGGGCTCTCGACCAAGTTAGCGGAAAAAGCCTTTCAAAGGCAGCAGAGACGGACCGTCTGGCCTAAACAAGATTCTTGACAAACTATGTCAGATTCATGGCACCCCCGATAAACCTGCAAATCACACCCACAGAGAACGCTGGGTCTTCAAGCAGGCAGGTAAGCTAAACGCCGAACACAAGGGGGGAGACACCAAGCGAAGACGAAGACGAGCCTCGCCAGCAAAGCACTGGAGGACAGAAAAAATTCCCACCAGAGGTTAAAACAGTCAACATGATCCATGTGACGAAGAGGAGAAGCAAACATGCTGTCACACCCTAGCTAGTCATGCATTAGAGTGTTGCATCATGTTTATTCCTTCACCAGAAACCTGAAATGGGGATGACAGAACCCCCAGTCCCCTCTGAAACCAACTAGGGTTTACTAAAAACTTTTTCAATGAACCTGAAATGCCCTTCTAAAATGCCCATCATTTTTGTCTTGGTTCAGAACCTCTGCCAAAAGTGGTGCACATTTTCCTAGGCCATCTTAGGGTTTTTGAATTAAATCATAAATATTTGAATTTGGGCATTTAAAATTATATAAAATATTTAAATGCTCAAATATCTCCAAACTAAAATGTTTCATGTTGGAAATAATCCAACTATGGACCAGGAGTAGTTTGGTGATTTTAGGAGTTGCCTAAGTATTTTATTTAATTCAACAAAGTTGCAGAAGTATTAAAAAAACAAAAAACAGAAAGAAATGGAAAAAACTTACCTGGCGCCCAGCACCCGGCCCACCTGCCGGCCCAGCCCAGCACCGCTCCAGCGAGCTGCTTGCCGGCCAGGCAGGCAGGCAGGTGCCCGACGGCGACCGCAGCGCGCGCCACGCACCAGCTCGCCGCCTCGCCGCTCCCCTCGCCCGGTGACGTCGTGGACCGGCCTCCCTCGCTCCCCCGAACCCCCCAGACACCCCCTCTCCTCTCCAGCTCCTCCCCCTCGCGCTCCCCCGCCATGGCCGACGCCACCATCGCCGTGCCTTCGTCGTAGCCGTGCTCCCCGCCACCCGTGCGTCCTCTCATCGTGTCCAGGAGCTCTGCCGCTGTCCACTCCATCGAGCAAGCCGAGCCCCGAGCGCTCGCAACGCCCGAGTCCACCGCAACGACCTCGCCCGAACCGCCGTCGCCGGAGATCCCCTTCAACGCCGTCGTCGCTCCGGTCCATCTCCGGCCACACCAAGGGCTTCGTCGCACTCACTGTGAGCTTAGCCATCTTCCCCCCCTCCTTTTCTTGCTCCCGAGCCGTGTAGCAACCTCCCG
>NC_057809.1:354328529-354335992 GCF_018294505.1 Triticum aestivum
CGCTCCCCCGCCATGGCCGACGCCACCATCGCCGTGCCTTCGTCGTAGCCGTGCTCCCCGCCACCCGTGCGTCCTCTCATCGTGTCCAGGAGCTCTGCCGCTGTCCACTCCATCGAGCAAGCCGAGCCCCGAGCGCTCGCAACGCCCGAGTCCACCGCAACGACCTCGCCCGAACCGCCGTCGCCGGAGATCCCCTTCAACGCCGTCGTCGCTCTGGTCCATCTCCGGCCACACCAAGGGCTTCGTCGCACTCACTGTGAGCTTAGCCATCTTCCCCCCCTCCTTTTCTTGCTCCCGAGCCGTGTAGCAACCTCCCGGAGCTCAACCGCACCCACCGCTGTGGAGCTCGTCGCCGACGTGCTCCCGGTCACCCTCCGACCACTCCACGGTGTCCATCATGCTCACCGTGTCACTTAGCACCTAGCTAGCCACTCCCCGAGCCTCTCCGACCCCTCTAGCGTCAAGTTCGTCTTCGGCCGAACCCCGGTGGCCGCCAAAGTCGTCGCCGGCGCCAACTCCGGCCACCCCGACCCCAACGGACTCCACCAAGAGTTGCGGCTCGTCCTCAGCTCCACTCCGGTGGTCTCCGCGACCCATTTGGTGGCCGAAACGGCCAAAACCACTTCCACCGCCGCGTCGGGCTCGCCGGCGGCTAAACGCCGGTGCAGCCGACCTGGGTTTGACCATGGGTGGGCCCTGGTTGACTCCCCTGAGTCAATGACAGGTGGGGCCCAGCCCTGTTAATTAAATAGGTTTAGTTTTAATTAAACTTTAATTAATCTAATCACACTGACACGCGGGACCCACTGTCAGGTTTGACCCGGACGTGTTCCGTTGACCTGCTGACGTCACACTGACGTCAGGCTGACGCAATAATTGATTTTCTGGAATTAATCTAATATAGGAAATTCCAGAATATAGTTTAAACTTCAAAAATTCATAACTTTTATTCTATAACTCCAAATCAGACAAATTATATATGAAAAATGATCAGAAAAATCCAATCTATCCATCTGTACTATTTTCATGCATGATTAAACAAGTTAACCTGATGTTTAATGCAGAACAAGGAAAAGCACTTTAAAAGGCCATGTTTGAGTTTGAAGTTTGAATCTTTGATTCAAATTGGTACAAACCCTTCTGGTCTTAGTTGCATTAGCCCAACACACTCATATTGCTATGTTTCATGCATGCATCATATTGTTGCACATTGTTTGGTGATGGTTGTGTATCGGTGTTCTTTGCAGCAGGTTCTGCCCCCGAGGAGTACCGTGATTACCCTAACGAAGAACCGTATCAGTGCATCGAACCATCAGGCAAGCAACCAACCATTTGATCATATCGATACAATCCCATGTTCTCGCTCCTGCTCTCTTTTACTGCATTAAGACAACGCGTTTCAAACTGCTGTGTGCTACGGTAGTTGAACCCATTTCCTCTGCATGACCTGTCATTGCCACAGTAACTAGATGAAACCCACTAGCATGTGTAGGAGTTGATTGAGCCAGACGTGATGGGTTGGCGTGATGTAGGAGGCATCACCCCACCTCGCAGTCCCCGCAGGCCACCGTCTGTTGGTCCAAGACCTCATCCTAGTCCCTATGGTCCACAAGCTCCGCGAGATCGTCTGTTTCCGGATGATCATGTTGAGCTTCCAGGCTATGGAGGTGACTTCTACGAGGACTACTACGGATCGGTTTGAGTTAGTAGTAGTATCACTAGTTCGTGTTAGCTGTGTCGTCTATCGTCCTGCGTGACTCGTGGGATATGACCTAGTTTGTATCGCCTTCCGGAGGTGTAGGAAAATAATGTATAGGAGCTTGGAATGTTTCCGATGAGATGTAATCCTCTTTTCACCGTAATAGTACCTTGTTTGGTCTTGTGCTAAACCCTGTATGGTGTGTATGACGATGGAATAAAGAAGCAGTTTCTGTATCTACCATGTCATACGGATGATCATCTTGCATTTCGAGTTATTCCTTACATTTTGTATCCTATGTCGGAATCTTATCATTCTGACTAAATCATTGTCTTGTTTACCTAGGATGGTCAACACGCGCACTAACCCTGCTCCTCAAGAGCAGGCTGAAGGCAGTGAAGTCAGGAATGCAAATCTGCCTCATCCTCCTTCCCTAGCCGAGGTTATGATGGAAGCCGAAAGAAACAAGCACGACACGACACACCATCAGAGGACTAACGTGGTGTCACTCAGTGATTTCATCAAGTTACATCCACCCACGTTCCACCACTCCGTCGAGCCTCTCGACGCTGATGACTGGCTTCGCAGTATTTCTCACAAACTGCGTTCCGCGCTGGTAGCGGAGGCTGACAAGGTCACCTTTGCTGCATATCATCTTGAAGGCCCCGCCAGTCTATGGTGGGAGAATTATGGAGCTATGCGCCCAGCGGGCCATGTCACTACTTGGGCTGAATTCAGCGAGGCTTTCCGTGAACATCACATTCCGGAGGGTCTCATGGACCGTAAACATGAGGAATTCTGCAGTTTCACTCAGGGCCGACTCTCTGTGGATGCTTACAGCAGGGAGATCGGTAACCTCGCACGATATGCAACTGAGGAAGTTTCTACTGATGCCAAGAAGCAAGCAAGGTTCCGTAAGGGGCTTAGTCCTGAGCTTCGCCGCGACCTCCGTCTGCATGAGTGCACATCTTTTCAGAAACTTGTTAACAAGGCCATCAGTGCTGAAACTGGTCAGACTGATTATGATGCAACACGCAAGCATGGCCGTGACATGGGTTCCTCATCCGGTGCTGGTCCTCAGAAGCGCCGCGTGTGGGTGCCCAACACCGCCCTGCCACCCAGGTTCACACCGAGGCCATCTTTCCAGGCGCCTCGCCCTGTTCAACAGTCTGCACCAGCCAAGCCCTATGGGGGTCCAACCAACAATGCTCCTCCACGTACCAGTTCCGTGACTTGTTTCAAGTGTGGGGAATATGGTCACTATATGCGTGAGTGTCCCCAGACCAACCCCAACCAATCTGCTAAAGCTGTTGGCCGTGGCAAGCCGACAGGGAAAGTGTTCCACGCCAAGCCGGCCACCGCTACACGTGGCCATGTCAACTGTATCTTTGCCGAAGAAGCTCAAGAGGATCCCAACGTCGTTCTCGGTACGCTCCTTGTTAATTGCCACCCGGCATCTGTTCTTTTCGATACAGGAGCCTCTCATTCATTTATATCCGAGAACTATGCTCGTTTGCATAACACCGCATTCTGTAACATGCCATCCACTATGGAAATTTCTACTCCCGGTTCTAGATGGCAGACCTCCAGGGTAAGTTATGGAAATGAAATCCAAGTCGACAGACTTGTTTTCCTTGCATCTTTGATAGCTCTCAAATTTTAAGATATTAATATCATTTTGGGTATGGACTGGATGTCAGCTCATCATGCCAAAATTGATTGCTTCTCTAGGACTGTTCAACTCACTCATCCTTCGGGGAAGATAGTCAATGTCTTGACCCGACTAGCCGAGCGACAGTTATATTCTCTTAACGCCAGCCCTTTGCCAGACCTTGAGTACGTTCCGGTAGTCCGTGACTTCCCGGATGTCTTCCCAGAGGAATTGCCAGGTGTTCCACCTGACAGGGATGTTGAGTTCGTAATAGACCTCATTCCAGGAACCGTTCCGATTGCCAGAAGACCCTATAAGATGGCACCACTAGAACTAGCCGAGCTTAAGAAACAACTCGATGAGTCCTTGAAAAAGGGTTTCATCCGACCTAGTTCATCTCCGTGGGCTTGCCCCGTCCTCTTCGTCAAGAAGAAGGATGGTACGGACCGGATGGTTGTAGATTATCGACCTGTCAATTTGGTCACAATCAAGAACAAATATCCGCTTCCCAGGATCAACGACCTGTATGATCAGCTCGCTGGATCCTCAGTCTTCTCCAAGATGGATTTGAGGTTGGGCTACCATCAAATCAAAATCAGAAACGGGGACATTCCTAAAACGGCTTTTGTTACTCGTTATGGCCAATACGAGTACACCGTCATGTCTTTCGGTTTAACCAACGCTCCAGCCACCTTTTCTCGGTTAATGAACTCAATCTTCATGGAGTATTTGGATAAATTCGTCCTGGTTTACCTAGATGATATACTCATCTACTCCAAGAACGAGGAAGAACATGCCGAACATCTAAGGCTAGTGTTGAAGAAACTTCGAGAGCACCGCCTTTATGCCAAGTTTTCCAAATGTGAATTTTGGTTGTCAGAAGTGACCTATCTAGGTCATGTAATATCTGGTAAAGGTATTGTTGTTAACCCTGAGCGAGTTCAAGCCGTCCTTAATTGGACTCCACCTGAATCGGTCAAGCAAGTTCGGAGTTTCCTTGGCCTAGCGAGCTATTGTCGTCGCTTTGTCGAGAACTTCTCCAAAGTTGCTAAACCTCTAACTGAACTCCTTAAGAAGGATAAAAAGTTTGAATGGACTCCACAATGTGAGCACAGCTTTCAGGAACTGAAAAGACGCCTGACTTCTGCTCCCGTTCTGGTACCGCCAGACTTCTCTAAGGACTTTGTTATCTACTGCGACGCCTCGCGACAAGGACTAGGCTGTATTCTCATGCAAGATCGACATGTAATTGCTTACGCCTCACGGCAATTGCACCCACATGAGGAGAATTATCCTACTCATGATCTAGAGCTTGCAGCTGTAGTCTATGCACTTAAAACCTGGCGACATTACCTCCTCGGTAATCGTTGCGAAATATTCACTGATCACCCAAGTCTGAAGTACATCTTCACCCAACCGGATTTGAATCTCAGGCAAAGACGTTGGGTCGAGTTGATCACAGATTTCGACTTAGGAATAACTTACACCCCAGGGAAAGCCAACGTCATGGCTGATGCACTAAGTCGTAAATCTTATTGTAACAACCTGATGTTACAACAAAGTCAACCGCTTCTCCATGAGGAATTTCGGAAGCTTAACCTTCACATTGTTCCTCAAGGATTTCTTTCCACCTTGGTGGCGAAACCTACTCTTACGGATCAAATCATCGCTGCCCAGAAGCGAGATAAGGGAATAGCTAAGATCAAGGAGAACATTGCTAGCGGAGGTGCTAGTTGTTTCTCCACAAATGATCATGGTGTTGTGTACTTTGAGAACCGTTTAGTGGTTCCCAAGAACCAGCATCTACGACAGTTGATCCTTAAGGAGCCTCATGAATCTCCTCTCACCATTCATCCGGGTAGTACCAAGATGTATCAGGACCTACGCCAGAGGTTCTGGTGGACTAGGATGAAGAGAGAAATTGCTCAGTATATTGCTAATTGCGACGTCTGTCGTCGTGTAAAAGCAGAGCATCAACGGCCTGCTGGCACCCTTCAGCCCCTAGCTATTCCTGAATGGAAATGGGATAAAATTGGTATGGATTTCATTACCGGTTTTCCCAGGACCAAGAGAGGGAATAATGCTATCTTTGTCGTTGTCGATCATCTTTCCAAAGTGTCCCATTTCTTACCTGTTCGTGAGAGTATAACCGCTAGTCAGCTGGCAGACCTATACATCTCCCGAATAGTGTCTCTCCATGGTGTTCCTTTGGAAATTAACTCGGATCGAGGAAGTCTTTTCACCTCTCGATTTTGGGAAAGTTTCCAAAACGCTATGGGAACCCGCCTTTCCTTTAGCACCGCTTTTCACCCTCAATCGAGTGGTCAAGTAGAACGCGTCAACCAGATTCTAGAAGACATGCTTCGAGCCTCTGTTATCTCTTTCGGAATGGAGTGGGAGAAATGCCTTCCATTTGCCGAATTTTCTTACAACAACAGCTATCAATCTAGCTTGGGTAAAGCCCCTTTTGAAGTTCTCTATGGACGACGGTGTCGAACACCCCTTAACTGGTCAGAGACCAGGGAAAGACAATTCTTTGGCCCGGATATGATTCATGAAGCAGAAGAGCAAGTTCGCATCGTTCGTGAAAAGTTGAAAACAGCCCAATCTCGTCAAAAGAGTCAATATGACCGAAAACATAAGGCTATGACTTTCGAGGTTGACGAGAAGGCTTACCTTCGGGTTAACCCTCTGAAGGGAACCCATCGTTTCGGTATCAAAGGCAAATTGGCTCCTCGTTACATTGGACCTTTTCGCATTCTCGCTAAACGAGGAGAAGTTGCCTACCAGTTGGAACTACCTCTGCACCTCTCCAGAGTCCACGATGTCTTCCACGTTTCTCAACTCAGGCGTTGCTTCTCGGATCCTATCCGTGGAGTGGACTACAAAACGCTTGATCTCCAAGATAATCTTACATATCGAGAGTACCCCATTCGTATCCTCGATCAGGCCGAGTGTACCACTCGACGTCATAATATCAAGTTTCTCAAAGTTCAATGGTCGCACCATTCTGAGGATGAAGCAACTTGGGAAAGGGAGGATCGTCTTCGACTCGAGTATCCCGCCTTCCTCCCGGAGGAACCCAAATCTCGGGACGAGATTCTTTTGAGTGGGGGTGAGTTGTCACACCCTAGCTAGTCATGCATTAGAGTGTTGCATCATGTTTATTCCTTCACCAGAAACCTGAAATGGGGATGACAGAACCCCCAGTCCCCTCTGAAACCAACTAGGGTTTACTAAAAACTTTTTCAATGAACCTGAAATGCCCTTCTAAAATGCCCATCATTTTTGTCTTGGTTCAGAACCTTTGCCAAAAGTGGTGCACATTTTCCTAGGCCATCTTAGGGTTTTTGAATTAAATCATAAATATTTGAATTTGGGCATTTAAAATTATATAAAATATTTAAATGCTCAAATATCTCCAAACTAAAATGTTTCATGTTGGAAATAATCCAACTATGGACCAGGAGTAGTTTGGTGATTTTAGGAGTTGCCTAAGTATTTTATTTAATTCAACAAAGTTGCAGAAGTATTAAAGAAACAGAAAACAGAAAGAAATGGAAAAAACTTACCTGGCGCCCAGCACCCGGCCCACCTGCCGGCCCAGCCTAGCGCCGCTCCAGCGAGCTGCTTGCCGGCCAGGCAGGCAGGCAGGTGCCCGACGGCGACCGCAGCGCGCGTCACGCACCTGCTCGCCGCCTCGCCGCTCCCCTCGCCCGGTGACGTCGTGGACCAGCCTCCCTCGCTCCCCCGAACCCCCCAGACACCCCCTCTCCTCTCCAGCTCCTCCCCCTCGCGCTCCCCCGCCATGGCCGACGCCACCATCGCCGTGCCTTCGTCGTAGCCGTGCTCCCCGCCACCCGTGCGTCCTCTCATCGTGTCCAGGAGCTCCGCCGCTGTCCACTCCATCGAGCAAGCCGAGCCCCGAGCGCTCGCAACGCCCGAGTCCACCGCAACGACCTCGCCCGAACCGCCGTCGCCGGAGATCCCCTTCAACGCCGTCGTCGCTCCGGTCCATCTCCGGCCACACCAAGGGCTTCGTCGCACTCACTGTGAGCTTAGCCATCTTCCCCCCCTCCTTTTCTTGCTCCCGAGCCGTGTAGCAACCTCCCG
>NC_057809.1:354336095-354360611 GCF_018294505.1 Triticum aestivum
AGCTCAACCGCACCCACCGCCGTGGAGCTCGTCGCCGACGTGCTCCCGGTCACCCTCCGACCACTCCACGGTGTCCATCATGCTCACCGTGTCACTTAGCACCTAGCTAGCCACTCCCCGAGCCTCTCCGACCCCTCTAGCGTCAAGTTCGTCTTCGGCCGAACCCCGGTGGCCGCCAAAGTCGTCGCCGGCGCCAACTCCGGCCACCCCGACCCCAACGGACTCCACCAAGAGCTGCGGCTCGTCCTCAGCTCCACTCCGATGGTCTCCGCGACCCATTTGGTGGCCGAAACGGCCAAAACCACTTCCGCCGCCGCGTCGGGCTCGCCGGCGGCTAAATGCCGGTGCAGCCGACCCGTGTTTGACCACGGGTGGGCCCTAGTTGACTCCCCTGAGTCAATGACAGGTGGGGCCCAGCCCTGTTAATTAAACAGGTTTAGTTTTAATTAAACTTTAATTAATCTAATCACACTGACACGCGGGACCCAATGTCAGGTTTGACCCGGACGTGTTCCGTTGACCTGCTGACGTCACACTGACGTTAGGCTGACGCAATAATTGATTTTCTGGAATTAATCTAATATAGGAAATTCCAGAATATAGTTTAAACTTCAAAAATTCATAACTTTTATTCTGTAACTCCAAATCAGACAAATTATATATGAAAAATGATCAGAAAAATCCAATCTATCCATCTGTACTATTTTCATGCATGATTAAACAAGTTAACCTGATGTTTAATGCAGAACAAGGAAAAGCACTTTAAAAAGCCATGTTTGAGTTTGAAATTTGAATCTTTGATTCAAATTGGTACAAACCCTTCTGGTCTTAGTTGCATTAGCCCAACACACTCATATTGCTATGTTTCATGCATGCATCATATTGTTGCACATTGTTTGGTGATGGTTGTGTATCGGTGTTCTTTGCGGCAGGTTCTGCCCCCGAGGAGTACCGTGATTACCCTAACGAAGAACCGTATCAGTGCATCGAACCATCAGGCAAGCAACCAACCATTTGATCATATCGATACAATCCCATGTTCTCGCTCCTGCTCTCTTTTACTGCATTAAGACAACGCGTTTCAAACTGCTGTGTGCTACGGTAGTTGAACCCATTTCCTCTACATGACCTGTCATTGCCACAGTAACTAGATGAAACCCACTAGCATGTGTAGGAGTTGATTGAGCCATATGTATGTGTTGTTCCTACCTTGCTATGCCTGCTATGCTTAGAGTCGTGTCAGGTCTGGTTCATCTGGGTGATGGCTAGAGTGAAATGATTATGTCGGTAATGAGAGTGGTGTGGTGAACACGATTTGGTAAAGGTATCGATGAGAGGCCATGTAGGAGTACATGGTGGGTTGTTTCATTGAAGCTGACCTTAAGCACTGAGATCTGTATGTGTGATTTAAGATACAGCTACTACCATGCATTGGGCCCTGAAATATGACCCCGCTCGACTTCTTATTCACCCTAGCTCTCTGTCCAGGAGTTGCAAGTAGTTTCTGGTGTTTGTAGCCTACTGGAGGCCGTGGACAGCGCTGACCGTAGGGGTGGGCTGTGATGCGGTAGGTACGTGGCCGGGTGTACCGAATACCCGTTAGGTATCTCGGGAACCCTGTTCACATCGTTCGGGGCCGTATGGGAAACCTCGGCCGGACTCCCTGCGGATGGAACCTGGATAGGCGATAAACCTGGACTAGAGGCTTAAGTGTTTAGGTAGGTCGTGGTCTACACCCACGTCGGCTTTCGCTTGAAGTCTGCCGAGCACATGTCGTGTGCAGGCGCTAAGTGGTGGAAACATGTATGAAGAAGTACACCCCTGCAGGGTTATCATGATCTATTCGAATAGCCGCGTCCGCGGTAAAGGACTACTTGGTTGCCTATACAGTTCATAGACAAGTAAATGGAAACTACTAAAAGCCTCAAGATAAGTGTGAGTGCCGAGGATGGCTCTTCCGTGGGAAGACGGAGGTGGATCCTCGGTAGTGTATTGAAGTGGAGAATAGTGGACTCGTGTGCGCAAAACCATTTCAAGTTGGAGTCTCGTAGGTTAGCCTGGCCAAGAGTCAAAGCTGGCTTGCTGCAATAACTCCACCAACCCTTCTTGATAATATGCATGTATGTAGGATCTGATGTAAGTCTTGCTGAGTACCTTTGTACTCATGTTGCTATAATTTACATTTTTACAGAAGACGCTGCAACCCCTTCTGATGGGTTCTACGTAGACGTTGACATCAATGAGTAGGCTAAGGCCCAGGTGGTGATCCTGAGCTTGTGAAGGACCACGTATTATAGCTAGGCTTTCCAAGCCTCTTTTATTTTACTAGTTGTCTGTACTCAGACAAGTTACTTCCGCTGCTGGTTTGTATGACTGTATGACTTGAATGCTGGGTCGTGTGACCCGTACCTGTGTGTATGATTATGTATGGCTCCCTGAGCCTTAAATAAAGTACTTGTGTCGTAGAGTCATGTTGTGATGCCATGTTGTATTTGCACATATCGAGCATACTATGTGTATGCTATTGAAATGCTTGGTATGTGTGGGATCTGACTATCTAGTTGTTTATCTTTAGTAGCCTCTCTTACCGGGAAATGTCTCCTAGTGTTACCACTGAGCCATGGTAGCTTGCTACTGCTCTGGAACACTTAGGCTGGCCGGCATGTGTCCTTCTTCGTTTCTGTGTCTGTCCCTTCAGGGAAATGTCACGCATTGAGTACCGGAGTCCTGTTAGCCCGCTACAGCCCGGTTTACCGGAGTCCTGCTAGCCCAGTGCTACAGCCCGGACCCACTTGCTGATGACCGACACATTCGTTGCTGGGTCATGGATGCCTGTCCCTGTATGCACTGTGCCACTTTGGGTTTACGACTAGTCATGTCAGCCCGGGCTCTTTATCATATGGATGCTAGAGACACTATCATATACGTGAGCCAAAAGGCGCAAACGGTCCCGGGCAAAGGTAAGGCGACACCCGTGGGGATACCGTGCGTGAGGCCGCAAAGTGATATGGGGTGTTACAAGCTAGATCGATGTGACATCGAGTCGGGGTCCTGACACATGCACTCCGAGACACACGCGCCATAGAGCCCGTCACCCCTAGGTTCAACCCCCGGTTGGCCTGCCTGATCACTTTTGATCACGGGGATCACACGACAAGCATCCGGCACGAAGGATTGGCTGCCTTGGTGTTAGACCCAATAATAAACGGATACCATCTCACACGAGTCCTCATGGACGGCGGCAGTGGTCTAAATCTGATATATGAGGACACAGTCCACAAAATGGGGATAGACCCAACAAAAATAAGCCACCATACTACTACCTTCAAGGGAGTAATACCAGGCCTAGAGGCCCGCTGCACGGGCTCTCTGTTACTAGAGGTTGTATTTGGTTCTTCCGACAACTTCCAAAGCGAAAGGTTAACTTTCTACATCGCTCCATTCCGAAGTGGCTATTAGGCACTACTCGAAAGAGCGGCTTTCGCTCGTTTTAACACAATCCCGCATTACACTTCTCTCAAGCTTAAGATGTCCGGTCCATGTGGCACCATCACAGTTAGCGGAAATACTGAGCATGCTCTACGCGCGGAAGAATGTGTGGCGGCTTTAGCCACCAAGCACTAGACAGCCTCACCAACCAGAAAAAATGACAGGTCATCAAGACGACGGACATGGTTAGACGAGTCCGGTGCACCACTAAATATACATGAGATTGGTTTGATGATCAAGCCCTCCTAGGCAGTACCAGGGGCTTCCCGCGTGTAATCAGGGCTAGTCCGGCTCAACTTGACTTATCTTGAATTTTAATGGTTTGTTGATAATAACCAATTTTCTGGCACGGCAACTTTCACCTAAGTTCTTCTCTTTTACAGATGACAATCACGCTACACCCGTCCAGGACATGGCACAATGGAGATACAGGCGCAGATGTGCAGCAGGGACCCGCTCAAAGGTTTCTTTTTAGATTAAGACCTGGCGTAAACCTTTTTTACTGTCTCTTGTTGTTCACATCCTCCGGATACTCAACACAACCGAGAAGGATGCCGACATATTGGCATGTGGCCATGTTAGGATATTGCACGTACCTGGACATCCGGGGTTTATTATTAAGGGCCTCGTTCAGCCCGGCATATGTTATAAAGACCGAATACCTTAGGGAGTGTTTGGCGTCGCAAGTTTGGCCTTATATGCATCAGCTCCGAATCATGTCTTTGGTCAAATGTTGGGTATGCCCGGCTCCCAAGTTTTGGTACCTTACGTTCCGCTATATCGGCTAAGGTGGCACTGGGAGAACTACTGCGATTGTGCCCTGGTTCATCCGGATGAGCACCTCAGTAGAGAAAGCTGAAAACTGACTATCATGATAAAGCGCGAGACTGGTCAGCCACTCGATGACTCAACAGAATCTTCGGGATTCCTCCGATTAACGAAGGGCTGTTTCCCGGCCATGTACATACGCGCCCCGTATTTCGACGAGCACAGAAGTACCAAGGGCTATATAGTAGCTCCACAGTCAGACTCCTATGGCTAAGTGAAAGTTTTAAAGCAATATAGTCCGATTGCCTCGCTCGCTGCGCTACCACCTCCTTCAGGGCCGGCCCATAGGCCGGGGCAACGGGGTGACCGCCCTGGGCCCCTCGGAGGTAGGGCCCCCGGCCCAGGTATTAGTATAAGTATACGTATTAGAAAAAACTGAAAGAATCGATCGCTTCGCTACACTGTTGCATGTCTCCAGTCTCCTCGCCTCCTCAGCTCCTCCCCCAAATTCTCCACCCCTGAGAACAGCGCCGTCGCTCCCGCGCACTTCCAGATTCGAGGCTCCGCTCCCGTGCATCCATTAATGGAGTTCAACGGTGTTATTCCCCTCCCCAATCATCTCTCTTTGCATCCTCAACGCTCCCCACCAAGTAGATGTTTGAGGCATCACCAGACCAGAGATGGTACGTCCCCCTCCTTCCCCTAATATGTACTCTTTTGACTCACTGTTAAATAGCCTGGCTCTCCGCCTGCGATTGATCCATTTGACATCTCCAATTCTTCTCTTCCTAGTTCCTACTCTTCTGTTGGCATGTTCTTCCAAGCTTCATTGGATCCAGGGATGAGAAGAGGGGATGGGGAATGATTGTTGCAGCCCTGCAGATCTGGGAAGCTACATCGACAATTCAACATCAAGCCATATGCCCATATTCAGGTGCTTTTGTTTCCTGTATTCACTGTTTTCCTGCAATTGTTTGGTGACATGTCTTGTAAACAATGTTTATCAGTGAGAAAAAAGGAAGTGAAAAAATTAGCGAGATACTGGTTGGATCCCAGAAATGTTCAATTGACAATTTTTTTAGAACCGGTAGTTCTTCGAAGAACTTAAAGTGTTCAGAAGTATATTTGGCTTCTTACTTGGCTCAAAAGACTTGAAGTTATTGAATGATATTAAATTACGCAAATGTAGTGCTAAATTTGTAGAACCGCTTTATGACAATTATGCTGAATTAGATGATCTCTTCTCGAAATTACAACTACGGCAAATGACTTCACCAAAATCTGATGTGCAATTGCGTGCTATGGAGATTTTTGAGTTTGTTAGAGACATTGACAAGGTTTTCATACTTAGAAGAGCGAATGATGGTCTCTTTGTGGCACTTAGAAGAGCGATCTTTTGTAGAACTATAATTTTTCCACACTATTGTGATGTAGTTCTATGGACCGTTACAAATAAATAATTTGTGGCATATGTTTTTTAGTTCAAAGATCATCATATGATATGTACTGGATTGCTTTCGAAATACAATATATTTTGAATTTTTATTTGTCCACAAGGGCCCCATTTTGTCGTCTTGTCCCAGGGCCCCGAATATGTATGGACCGGCCCTGACCTCCTTAATGGACCAAGACGTTGGATCAAGTGTGAATACGCGTTTTTTTGCGAACACCCCCACATTATATGTGTGGGGGCGGAAGCCGACGACTGCAAACTTTTAGGTTATATACATATATACATAAACGGCCACAGGAGGCATCATAATACTTTCAGGCAAAAGTATAAACACAGCCTTGATAACTCAATAAAACATTGTTCTTACAATGGGAGTACATGTCACTAGAACATGATATTCTTCGAGCACTGAGCCTCTATCGAACGAGCGCCTTCAAGAACTTCTTCAAAGTAGTGCTCGGCAGCCACTCGGCCCACGGCCGAACCCTGTGTTGCAACAGTGGTGGCCTCCATCTCTGCCCAGTATGTCTTAACACGGGCAAAGGCCATCCGCGCACCCTCTATGCACGCCGACCTTTTCATAGCGTCGATGTGCGGCACAGCATCAAGGAATTGTTGCATTAAACTAAAATAACTATTCAGCCTTGGCCCTCCCGGCCATAGATGATCCACAACGGACCTCATGGCGAGTCCAGATAACCTATGGAGCTCGGCCCACTCGGCCATTCGCTCATTCAACAGCAGCGGGCGCACTGGAGCATGGAACTGTGACCAGAACAGCTTTTCCACTTCACGATCTTTCTGATCCTTGAAGTACTCGGCCGCATTAGCAGCACTTGCCGCCAAAACCCACGTAGGCATCCCCCGAACTCCATAGTTGATCAAGAGGAGCATACTTAGGATCTCGGAACTTAGTCCGCAACAAGAAGGGCTTCTCAGCCACGATATCCGCAGCTTGATGCAACTCCTCCTTCGTCGCTTTGATTTTAGAGCGGGCTTCCTTGGCTGCTACCATGGCCTTTTCCAGGTCCGTCGCCCGCACTCGGCTTTCTTTTTCAACAAGCTGGTAACGGTCAGCGGCATCTTTCAACTCAATGGCCATCTTGGCTATCATTTTCTTGCTCTGGCGATGCGCGAACTGTTCGGCCCTCAGCTCTTCGACCGCCTTTAGAGCGGCTGCATCGCTATTCCTTGCTTGTTCCTTGGCTCGGGCAAGCTCTGCCCGAAGGGTCTCCACGGCGGCAGCTCCACCTGCAGTCACAACATATTAAAGATACTGGCATCATGCTCCTCTTACTATGTGTTGATCACCGGAGGAATCACTTACCCTGTGCCTTGTCAAGCCGCTTGTTGACAAGCACGATGTCAGAATCTGCCGCATCAAGTTGCCGCTTTAGCTCGGCAAACCCATCAGTCCGACTAGCCACCGGAGCTTCAGCCACCTACACATAAAGGCGGTCTGGTTATTACCTGGGACTATGATCCTCTGTTTGCCGCGGTTTTCGACGACAACCAGAGTCTCAGGGGCTACTATCTGCATAGGGCACACCTAACGTGTGCGGTACTGTCAAAAACATACACTATTTCACGTACCTCAAAGCCTTTCAGCAGACTCATAAAAGCTTCATGCAATCCGCTTTCAGCGGATGAAATCCTTTCAACTATCGTACTCATTAATGTACGATGAGCTTCTGAGATGGTCGCTTGCTCCAGAAGATCCTTCAGTACGTCCGATCGCACACTATACAGTTCCGGACTCTTTCTGTTGCTCTCTTTAGGAGCTGAATACTGAGGACTTCGGGTGGCCAAGGGATTACCCCCTGGCCTTGGGGGATCAGGAGAAACCCTCTGCGACGACACTTCAGGGTCACTGGCCTCATGAGGCGGGGTGGCAGGGGGAGGTGTTTCGCTCTCCATCATCTCCGGAAGAAGATCCCCCGAAGACGAACTCTGTCGAGAAGGGCTACGATCCGAAATACAAGATATAAGCTTCGGTTATTGTCTTCAGAAGTAAGGTAGGATATTTTCACTAGTAAGTACTTTTCGATTACTTACAGCTCGGTAGAGGGCTGATTCCCTTGCGGACACTATGCGGCAAGGGTACCCCCTGGGGTAGGACCCTCTGGCGAATATTTCTTCCCTTGTTTGGAAACCTCTGTTTCCGGATCTTCAGAGGTGGTCCTCTTCTTTCCTCAGGGAGAGGGAATGTCAGATTCTTCTCCCTAGTTATCCTCCTTCGCGAAGGCGCTCATTCCCCCGGTTGGGACGAGTAGTCAGCGAGGCTCGCTTTCGGCCTCTTTATCCCCCCCCCTTTATCTTCCTTTGAGGGCACTTGATAAGGCGCCGGCTCCAGCATTCTGTCTAGTACTAGATTGGCCAAGCCCTCAGGAAGGGGGGGCGGACACCTGATCATCTTCGCCTTTGTTATCCAGTCCTGGTCAAAGAGTGACTTTTCAGAATGATGTTATGATGAATAAGAGAAACAATGTGTTCGGCCATGGGATTACTTACTTGGGTATCCGGGCGATTACAGCTCATACCCACATCCTCGGTGGTGTCCGGACACTTTATTTGTGATCAAAAGAACAACTTGTACATCTCCTCGAGCGTCATGCCGAGGAAGTGCTGAATGGTTCGCGGTCCCTCTGGGTTGAACTCCCACAAATGGAGAGGTCTACGTTTGCAAGGCGGGACCTGGCGAACTAGCATGACCTGCATCACCGTGACCAAGTTGACGTCTCTCTCAATGAGATCTCAGATGCGGCTCTGCAATATCGGCACATCCTTTACTGGACCCCAGTTTAGCCCCTCGCTGATCCATGACGTCAGTTGTTGTGGGGGGGCCCGAGCGAAAGACAGAGACGGCTGCCCACTTGGCACTTCGGGGAGCTGTGATATAAAACCACTCCCACTGCCACAAACTGGACACCTCTGGGAAGGAACCCTCTGGCCATGGAGCATCAGCGCTTTTGCTTATTACGGCACCTCCGCACTCTGTGTGCTGCCCCTCGATCATCTTCGGCTTCACATTGAAGGTCTTGAGCCACAGGCTGAAGTGAGGGGTAATGCGGAGGAAGGCCTCACACACGACGATGAATGACGAGATGTGAAGGAGGGAATCCAGACCCAGATCGTGGAAATCCAGCCCATAATAGAACATGAGTCCCTGTAACGCCCTCGATGCGGCTATATCTCCCACGTGTCGAAGCACGACTTAGAGGCATGACCGCACTCAAAGCAATGTGGCAAGTGAGGTAATCTTCACAACAACCCATGTAATAAATAAGGGAAAAGATACATAGTTGGCTTACACTCGCCACGTCACACAAATACCATAAATATCATTACATTCATCCAAATACACTCAAGGTCCGACTACGAAACCAAAATAAAGATAAACCCCAAATGCAACAATGTCCCCGATCGCCCCAACTGGGCACCACTACTGATCATCTGAGAAAGAAACGTAGTATCATCCTGAGTCCTCATCGAACTCCCACTTGAGCTCGGTCGAATCACCTGGAGCAGTATCATCGGTCCCTGCATCTGGTTTTGGAAGTAATCTGTGAGCCATGGGGACTCAGCAATCTCACACCCTCGCGATCAAGACTATTTAAGCTTATAGGAAGGGTAAAGGTATGATGTGGAGCTGCAGCAAGCGACTAGCATAAATGGTGGCTAACATACGCAAAAGAGAGCGAGAAGAGAAGGCAAAGGCACGATCGAAGAACTATGATCAAGAAGTGATCCTAGAACAACCTACGATCAAGCATAACACGAGACCGTGTTCTCTTCCCGGACTCCGCCGAAAAGAGACCATCACGGCCACACACTCAGTTGATTCATTTTAATTAAGCTTAGGTTAAGGTTTTCTACAACCGGACATTAACAAATTCCCATCTGCCCATAACCGCGGGCACGGCTTTCGAAAGATCAAATCCCAGCAGGGGTTTCCCAACTTAGCCCATCACAAGCTCTCATGGTCAACGAAGGATATTCCTTCTCCCAAGACAATCCGATCAGACTCGGAATCCCAGTTACAAGACATCTCGACAATGGTAAAACTAAACCAGCAAAGCCGCCCGAATGTGCTGACAAATCCCGATAGGAGCTGCACATCTCGTTCTCAAGGGACACTCAGATGAGACATCCTACGAATAAAACCAACCCTCAAGTTGCCCCGAGGTGGCCCCGCAGTCTACTCGGTCGGACCAACACTCAGAGGAGCACTGGCCCAGGGGGGTTTAAATAAAGATGACCCTCGGTCTCTGGAAACCCAAGGGAAAAAAGAGGCTAGGTGGCAAATGGTAAAACCAAGGTTGGGCATTGCTAGAGGAGTTCTATTCAAGGCAAACTGTCAAGGGGTTCCCATTATAACCCAACCGTGTAAGGAACGCAAAACCAAGGAACATAACACCGGTATGACGGAAACTAGGGTGGCAAGAGTGGAACAAAACACCAGACATAAGGCCGAGCCTTCCACCCTTTGCCAAGTATATAGGTGCATTAAAATAGACAAGATATAATAATGATATCCCAACACTAAACATGTTCCAACAAGGAACAAACTCCAATCTTCACCTGCAACTAGCAACGCTATAAGAGGGGCTGAGCAAAGTGGTAACTTAGCCAAACAACGGTTTGCTAGGACAAGGTGGGTTAGAGGTTTGACATGGCAATATGGGAGGCATGATAAGCAAGTGGTAGGTATCGTAGCATAGGCATAGCAAGAGAGCGAGCATCTAGCAAGCAAAGATAGAAGTGATTTCGAGGGTATGGTCATCTTGCTTGCAAAGTTCTCCGAGTTGACTTGATCCTCGTAAACGTACTCAACGGGCTCCTCGATCACGTACTCGTCTCCCGGCTCTACCTAAATCAAGAAACACAAGCAAAAGGGAGAACAGTCAACCACGTGCAATGCATAAACAACATGATGCAAAACATGTCAGGATATGCGGGATGCGATATGTGATGCATATGCATGATTCGGAAAGGAATGATTGAACCTGGCCTCAACTTGGAAATTCAATAGTGCCACTGGAAAGAGGAGTTGATTTCGGTCGAAATCGATATAAAGATCACCGGAATCGGATGCACGGTTTGGAAATGACAAGCAAAACAAATATGGCACCGGTCTGCGATTAACAGCACGAGGACATCTAAATGCATCAAGAACAACATGCTACAGCACTCTAACATAGCAACAAAATACATGGCAGTGATCCACTCAAGATGCTTGACAAAAGATGAACACTGAGCTATGGCTAATTCACTCAATAGCAGGTTCAAACAAGCATGGCAAAAGAGCAAAAGATATCAGGTTACAGACTTAGTGAAAATAACACCATGTCAGGAATTTAACATCAGGAAGCAATGTTTAGAGCAAGGTAACAACATGCTGCAGGAACATATCATGGAAAATCAAGGCATGGCATGAAGCTACTCAAAGCACACAACAAAAGTCCCTTACTGACCATAAGACAAAAGGGATCAGAAAATACAATGGCAACCATGTGAACAAGCAATTATCGTTAACAGATTCAGACTTAGTGAAAAACTGGAACATGGCAAAACAGATATTAAGTAGGCATGTTTACGAGCTCGATGCACTCACCACAAGGCATTGCATGTTAAAGTAAGCATACACCCAGCAATTAGACATCGCATAGAAGCTAAACATGGCAAGCTCAACATCATAGCATGCACGGATAAACTACAACAAGCTCGGCAAAATTGCTAAACATGTTAACAACCTGCCAGGAACATTTTATAGCAAAAGTAGAGCTCGATTGACTCAAGATAGGGTGCTCCATAAATGCAAACAAAGACATGGATGGATAGAGCACCACAATATCTACAAAACATCCTTACTGATCATGCTCAAAAGATGCACAGATCACTTGGTAGCAACATGAACACATGGCATAAAAATAATGACATGGCAGAGACTTAGAATATTTCTAAGTCCCTGAAATCAGCAACATTAAGTAAGCTACTTTGCATGCTTGTGCTAGTCACCATAGAGATCACAAAAATGCATGGCATACACCCCTGTCAAGATGGCATGGCATACTTCAAAACTCGTGTAGAGCTCAAGATCATCGGATGCACACATTAATCATGGCAAAAATGACAAAAGTGCAAAACCTGATAAGAATCTGAAACTAACATCACAAAGCCCTCTCCCAACAGCATGTAGGGCATCAAGATGAGCTCAAATGAACATGATGCAGTGAGATGAAATGAAGTACTCGTCGAGACGAACATTTCGATATGCTACACGCACGAATCGGAGCAACGGGTGCAGAGATATGGCATGTCAAAGTATGCAAAATAATTAGGGTTTCGGGGAAAAAGTGAACCGAGTTCAAATCTGGATCTGGATCCGGCCGGGTCACTGTAGCAGCGCGCCTCCCGAGGTTCGTCAGCGCCGGAGCTGTTCACCGGAGTTGGGGTCGAGCTCGGGGTCGCCGGGGAAGGAGAGGAAGCCGGGGCGGTGCGGCGCCGGGCGGCGATGGTCGACGTGGCGGGGCGGCGATGGTCAAGGTGGCGGGGTCGACGAGTGGCTCTAGTGGCTCGGGGGCTAGGTCGCCGGAGCGGGGCGGCCCGGTGGCGAAGCTCGCCGGCGCGGGGAGGAAAGGCGCTGGCCTCGGGCCCTGTCGGCGATGGGAGGGCCTAAGCTGCGCCTGGCGGGCCCGCGTGGCAGCGGCAAAGTGGGGCTCCGCCCCAGGTGACGTGGCGCGTCCCTATTGGACGAGGGCAGCGGCGGACGCGTCCGAACATCCGGCGGACGTGTCCGGCTGCGGGAGGAGGGAGATGGACTAGGGTTTCCCGAAAATTTCGAGGAGTGGCCTTTATATAGAGGTAGAGGGAGCTAGGGGGCTCCAAATGAGGTGCGGTTTGCGGCCACGCGATCGTGATCGAACGGCCTAGGTGATGGAGGAGGTTTAGATGGATTTTGGGCCGGTTTGGAGGGGTGTTGGGCTGCAACACACACGAGGCCTTTTCGGTCCCTCGGTTAACCGTTGGAGTATCAAACGAAGCCCAAATGGCACGAAACTTGAAAGGCGGTCTACCGGTAGTAAACCAGGCCGCTTGGCATGTCGATCCAATCCGAGAACGTTTAATACCCGCACACGAAAAGAGGTAGAAAGGGACATCGGACGACATAGGAGCGCCGGAATGCAAAACGGACAACGGGGAAAATGCTCGGATGCATGAGACGAACATGTATGCAAATGCAATGCACATGATGGCATGATATGAGATGCACGACAAGGACAAAAGCACACGAAGACAAAAACCCGACAACAAGGAAATAACATAACTTAGTGCCGAAAATGGCAAGAGTTGGAATAGAGATATGGCAAGTTACATACGGGGTGTTACAGTCCCCTAACAAAGGGATCCAGAGTGAGGCCTAATCCTCGGAGGAAGTGAGATATGAACACAACACTCTTGTTGGGTTCGGGAGTGGGGATGACCTGCCCTTGGGCGGGTAGCCTGTGCAAGATTTTGGCGGTCAGATATCTGGCCTCTCTCAGCTTCTTGATGTCCTCCTCTGTGACAGAGGAAGGCATCCACCGGCCTTGGAGGTTGGATCCGAACATGGTTGAAGGTCCGAAGCGCCTGACTTGAGCCTGGGGTGTTAGAACTCGAGGTGGGGGAAGGATTCGATTGAGCGCGAGAGGAAAAAGGGACAGGTCTTGGCCTCTTTATAAAGAGAGTGAATGTCAAGCGTCCTCCTCGCGGCTGTTTTGGACTCGCCTAAATCGAGGAGTCATACCAACGGGCACGAGTGGGTTACCCACGTCCGTATTGATGACAATCCTGTAATAAGGGGGACACAATCTCTGCTTCGACAAGACGTGTCAAGAAAACCGCCCCATGTTATGTGCGGTGCTGGTTGAGAAAAACGGTTCGAATAATGACCGAGCCATGACATGACGTCGTGCTGTCAGAACGCGTCAGCAGATTAGATTTGTGGGAATATTATTCTCTCTACGGTAGTATGTGGAACTTGTTTTGCAGAACTAGACACTATTCTGGTGTTCAAAATCTTCTATGGAGTATTCGGAGGAGGAACCCGCCTTGCAATGCCGAAGACAATACTGCGTGCCGGACTCATCGTCATTGAAGCCTGGTTTAGGGGCTAGTGAGGGAGTCCTGGATTAGGGGGTCTCCGGACAGCCGGACTATATCCTTTGGCCGGACTGTTGGACTATGAAGATACAAGATTGAAGACTTCGTCCCGTGTCCGGATGGGACTTTCCTTGGCGTGGAAGGCAAGCTAGGCAATACGGATATGTAAATCTCCTCCCTTGTAACCGACTCTGTGTAACCCTATCCCCCTCCGGTGTCTATATAAACTGGAGGGTTTAGTCCATAGGACAACAGAAAATCATACCATAGGCTAGCTTCTAGGGTTTAGCCTCTATGATCTCGTGGTAGATCAACTCTTGTAATGCTCATATCATCAAGAATAATCGAGCAGGACATAGGGTATTACCTCCATCAAGAGGGCCCGAACCTGGGTAAACATCGTGTCCCCTGCCTCCTATTACCATCCGCCTTAGACACACAGTTCGGGACCCCCTACCCGAGATCCGCCGGTTTTGACACCGACAGTCCACATCTCTAGTCGATGCCATGCCAATCATTGAACTTTATGAAATGATTATCTTGAAAGAATATTAGTTCAATGAGCTATATGTTGGTATGAATTACCAAAACCACCCGTGGATTAGTTGCACTTTCACCTTGGTGTTAAAGATGTCATATTTGACGAGGATAGACTTTGAAGTGCTTGTCAAGCAGGAAATAGGTTGGAGGAAGTCATCCTGTGAAGAACATCATGACCACGAGAAGACCGCTCGAGCTACATCATATGGATCTTTTTGGTCCCAATGCCTACAAGAGTCTCGGTGGTAACTCGTTCAGTTTGGTCATTGTTGATGACTTTTCAAGATTTGCATGGGTATTATTTCTCGATGACAAATCGCAGGTCCAAAAGATCTTCAAGAACTTCGCCAAGAAGGCCCAAAACCAATTTGAATTGAAGATCAAGAAGGTTCAAAGTGACAATGGAATGGAGTTCAAGAATGCCAATTTGGATACCTTTCTTGACGAACTGGGGATTTCACATGAGTTCTCGGCTACGTACATGCCTCAACAAAATGGAGTTGTTGAGAGGAAGAACCAGACACTTATCGAGATGGAAAGAACGATGCTTGATGAATACAAGACGCCAAGACACTTTTGGGCAGAAGCGATTGAGACAGCTTGTCATGCTATGAATCGACTATATCTTCACAAGCTTCTCGGCAAAAGGCATACAAGCTACTCACCGGTAAAAAAGTTTGATACTTTCAAGTATTTGGCTCAAAGTGCTGCATTCTTGAGAAGCAACATCATTCGAAATTTACTCCTAAATCTCATGAAGGTTTCCTTCTCGGTTATGGTTCAAACTCCCACACTTATCATGTCTACAACAATTTCACCCGAAAGGTTGAATAGACGGTAGATGTGAAGTTTGATGAATCTAATGGCTCGCAAGTAGAGCAATTGCCAATTGATGTAGGAGACAAAGATCCATCGGAAGCTATCTAAGATTTTTCCATTGGCAAGATTCGTCCAACAGAGGTGAAGGAGAGTACCTCGTTCGTTCAAGTGGAAGCCTAAACTTCACGTCAAGGTGAACCACAAGTTGATTTGGAGGCATCTACAAGTGGAACACGTCAAGACGGAGGAAATGATGAAGCACAACAAGATGAACCACCTCAACCTCCTTCTCCACCTCCACAAGAGAACGACAATGCCACCAACAGTGAAGAAGAAGAAGAACATGATGAGGATGTCCACCCCAACCCAAGCAAAATCTCTCACGAGTTAGAGCAAGAGTCTCAAGAGATCATCCCGTCGAACAAATCTTCAATGACATTCAAACTGGGAGAATCGCTCGCTCTAAAACTCGCTTGGCTAACTTTTGTGAACACTACTCATTCATTTCTTGTGTTGAACCTATCAAGGTAGAATAAGCTCTTGAGTACCTGGATTGGATAAATCCTATGCACGAATAGCTACACAACTTCGAGAGGAATCACGTGTGGACATTGGTTGAAAAGCCCAACGGCGATCATAATGTCATTGGACCCAAATGGGTGTTTCATAATAAGCAAGATGAATATGGACAAGTTGTACGCAACAAGGCCCGTCTCGTCGCTCAAGGCTATACTCAAGTCGAAGATATGGACTATGGTGAGACATATGCCCCCGTTGCTAGACTTGAGCCCATTCGCATCTTACTTGCTTATGCCAACCACCATGATATCACTTTATATCAAATGGACATTAAAAGTGTTTTCTAAATGGATAAATTGAGGAGGAAGTTCATGTTAAACAACCTCATGGCTTTATTAAACCCAAGAAACCTAATCATGTCTAAAAACTTTGTAAAGCTCTTTATGGTCTTAAACAAGCCCCTAGAGCTTGGTATAAATGCTTGTCGTGGGAAACCACGGCCACCTATGGGACCAAGGGCCCCTTGCTGGTTTGGCAGGGGGACATCGCATTGCACAAAGAGCAGACAAGCATGGGGCAGCATGACAGAGATCACGCAAGCAATTTTACCTAGGTTCGGGCCGCCATGAGGCGTAAAACCCTACTCCTGCTTTGATGGATTGATGGTGAATAGTGGTGGTGGAGCATAGTACACTTGCCCGGCGAGGGCGGTAGTGGCTATGCGCATATGGGCGTGTTTGTTATCCAACCTTCTAACCCTCTCTACGGTTGCTATGGGCCCCCCTTTATAGATTAAGGGGTCATTATGCACTGATAAGATAGCAAACAGTGCTATCATACCTAACTCTGCAGGCTAACAGGGTGCATTAAATGCACCGCTTAACGTCACGTCGTTGGTTGCCCGGCAAGCCTTGCCGGGCTATTTTGCCAGCTTCACACCTGATCGCTTGACATGTTGCAGGACGGGTGTCGTTCGCGGGCATCTTCCGTAGAGAAAGGCTGCCAAGTGCCGAATGGCTGCCACTTAGTCATCTTGCGGCTTGACACCGCACTGATTGAGGACGCGGGTCATGGTGGAGTAGTTGGGTGAGGTGGTTTTGTCCTTGTGAGTCCCGGCAGGCCCTGCCGGGACGTCTTGGATGCCTTCTTCCAGGGCGACCCCGTCCTTGTTGGGCTCGTCTGCCCAGCAAGGGAGGCTTTTCTCCTGGTGGCATCTTGTTTCTCTGGCTTGATCTTGGTCCTCTTGGTCTGCATGTTGGTCCTTCAAAGCTCTTGGTCTCTTGCACCCTGACTTGGGCTGATGCATCAATCATGTCCCCGTGCCTATGCACAGTCTGGGCAACAGACCCAAGGTTTGTTGCACCGATAGAAGCCCCCGGGCCTACCCCGAACGCGATGCTGAGTGTCGTCGGGATAGGGCCTAATAAGTGCGTAGGCAGGGGTGCTGAAGAGGTTGGCCTTTTGGGGTCTTCTTTGCTTCTTCATTAATCTTGAGCTTGGTTCAGTTTTTGATTTCCCTGCGCGTTGTGTAAAGCCAAAAGTGGTGGGGTCGCTCTTGTAATGGCCCGTGAATGACTTTAATGCATGGGGTAGAAACTGCCAATTCACTCTTCCCACCATGCCCTTATCGTTGGCCGCGTATGTTGCATGCATCATGCGGGGTAGGTAATGGAGGCATGTGGTGCGGGAGAGCACCAAGGCGAGGGCCCGACCTTCTTAGATTGGTGGAGGAGGATGGTGGTCGCATGTTGCGGGAGCGGCTCCCTTCCCCGGCCTGCCTATAAAAGGAGAGGCGGAGAGAGGGCGGATCCATTCATCCTTGCGCTCCCCCTCCTTTGTTCTCTGCTTCTAGATAGTTATGTCGAAGGGAAGAGCCTGGGGCCAGCCCTCGGGTTCCATTCTGAGGCCTTTCCTGGATCCAAAAGGGGTACTCGAGCGGCGCGGCGATAACACTGGAAGTGGCGATTCCGGCGTGTTTGCCGCCAGGCCGCCCATAGCCTTGATTTTAGTGGGAGGGGATGTGGATGACACCATGTCGAAGCCCGTAGTGGGTATGGCGCGTGATAGCAGGTCGCTCCCCATTCTTCTTCCCTTCACGGCGCTAGGGAGCAGTCAAGGAAAAGAGCCGCCGTTAGCAAAGGCAAATCCGACTCCTCCTGGGCATCGTCCTCTTGCCGTGCAGGACAGCTCTTTGCTCCTATACACGTCTTCGGAGCGTGCGATGGCTTCTGACATCAGGGCTGCTAGGGACGACCATGCTCTTTGTGGGGTAACCCATGGAGCATGGCGCCCGGCGTGGCTGCAGTGCTAAGGTCTTCGGGTGGTAGTGATGCGGACGGCGGTGGCAACCCATGACGCGTCAAGAACGGGGACGACCGTTCCGATAAGTCGTGTTTGCCGGTGACTCTGTGTCCCCCATCTGGTCCTCCGGCAGCGTCACCATCCACACCTACCCTCTGGTTTCTTCCTCCCTGCCGAGGAGCGGCACCATCCTGATCCTGGGGAGGCGCCGAATCCCAGCTGGGTCCTCCACGGCCTCCTCGGCCTCTTCCTGAAGGAGACGGACAAGGGCAAACGCATCACGGGGCAATTATTTTTTTTAATCTTAAACCTGTAGGCATTTGCCAAATTTTAATTCAAATAATGTAACCTCTCGAGTCCATGTTTGTGTTATGTAATGCTTGTACTTGAATCATCAGCATATTAATGAAAAAGGTGAACCTTGCTGGGAACTCGTGCATGTATATGTCCATGCAGAAGTGGGATGCCTCCTTAGTGTAAATAAATGAATTTTCCCGGGCAGGCTACCCTGCCGGCACCCTTTTGTTTGCCGAAGAACTATGTCTGTCGGGCAACAAACAAGGGGGCCAGCCGCCCGCCAACTTCCTTTTGCTAAAGGCCACTGCGACCATCCTGACCGAAGCAACATTCGAGTCAAGGATGGGAGCACCTAAGTCTCAAAAAAGTGGCGAGGTTTTATCATGCACAAGTTATAGCTTACAGAACACTAATGGACAAGAGGTAGAACTTATCTGTCCGGCTTGACGGAGACTGCAATGTTGGTTCATCATCCCAACTCCTTGTAGAGGCCAAGTTCACGTCAGGAACCTGCAGCTTCATGCAGATGGGAATGATGCAAGATGCGATCATATCTATATGCATATGTAGATGCTCATGAAATACTTATGCAGTGCTCTTGGAATGTTCATGCATGCATGCAACTTGGTCGGCGGCCCCCCAGCGCTTCGTTTATTTCTCTATTGCTCAGGGTCATCACTTGGCTTTGTACAAGGGGTTACATGCAACTGAGGCAAGGCATGTACAAAAGGGTGGCTGCCGGGCAGGGCCTGACAGCGGCGCCTTACGGGTAGAACTTGCGGAGATGCTCAATATTCCATGAGCTTTGCAATTGAATGCCATCTCAGGTCTCCAGATGGACTGCGCTGGGTCTGGTGACTCGTACTACCCGGTAAGGGCTTTCCCACTTTGGCGTCGGCTTGTTTGTACCCTTGGCAGACTGAACGCGCCTAAGGACAAGGTCACCTTCCTCAAAACACTAGGCATGAACCCTGCGGCTATGATAGTGACGTGGGGCTTGTTGATAGCGTGCAGCACGCGTAGCAGCCCGGAGACGGTTCTCCTCGAGTAGCACAGTGTCGTCACGTCAATGCTGATCTTGCGCTACTTCGTCGTAGGCAAGCAGTCGAGGGGACCCGTAAATGAGTTCCGCGGGGATAACTTCTTCTGCCCCATAGACTAGGGAGAAGGGAGTCTGCCCGGTAGCTCGATTTGGTGTTGTTCTGAGGGGCTAGAGAACTACCGGCAGCTCGTCTATCCACCGCCTGCCGTGCTTCTATAGCGTATCAAAGGTTCTTGGCTTGAGTCCCCGCAGCACTTCAGCGTTTGCCCTCTCAGCTTGTCCATTGCTTCTGAGATGTGCCACAGAGGCAAATGAGATCTTGCATCCGAGGGCATGAACATATTGCATGAAAACACGGCTCGTGAACTGGGTGCAGTTGTCGGTAATGATCCTTGCCGGGACTCCAAAATGGCACACCAATTCTTTCAAGAACTTGATAGCTGACTTAGCAGTCACCTTTCTCACGGCAGTCACTTCCGACCACTTTGTAAACTTGTCGATAGCAACAAACAATAATTCAAAGCCCCCAATTGCTCAAGGGAAAGGGCCAAGTATATCGAGCCCCCAGACCGAAAATGGCCAGGATAAAGGGGTCGTCTGAAGAGCTTGGGCAGGCAGGTGGATGTTCTTGGAATGGAACTGGCAGGCTTCACACTTGGTGACTAGCTCGACCGCATCTTGGAGGGCTGTGGGCCAATAGAATCCTTGCCGAAATGCTTTCCCAACTAATGCCCTTGATCCAATGTGGGAGCCACACATGCCTTTGTGTATCTCAACCAGCAGTTCCTTTCCTTCTTCCCGGCAGATGCACTTCAATTTCACACCATTGGGCCTCCTTCTGTATAGGGTGTCATCGACAAACTGATACATACTGGCCCTTCGGGCTACTCTTGCAGCTTCATCTTGGTCGCCGGGAAGCTCTCCGGTTTGGAGGAAGTGGACTATGTGTCTTGCCCAAGTTGGAGCCTGAGGCTCGGCAACGAGGACTAGCGGCACCTCCTCTACTACGGGGGCACATTCCTTGTTCACGGGGACCATGGACCCGGCTGGAGGGTGCGGTCCGACAGGTGGTGAGGAGTTGTTTCCGGCAGGGTCTCTGCCAAGAGCGGACAGCTCTACCGGGAGAGGCTTACCGGAGTCCAACTTTCTCCTTTTCGGAGCCATTGTTGTTGGGAATATGGAGGGCTGAGTAAGATGGAGAACAAAAGTCCTTGGTTCCACAGGAAGCTTCTGCGCAGCACACTTTGACAGATGATCAGCTATGCTGTATTCCACACAGGGTACGTGCGCTGTTTGCTATCCATCAAAGTGTTCCTCCAATATCGTCAATTATTCGACGTATACCTCCATCAATGGGCTTTGGTAATCCTTGTTGACTTGTCTCACCACAAGCTATGAATCTCCTTGAATGATCAGCTTCTTAATTCCCAATTCTACGGCAATCCTGAGCTCGGCAAGGAGCCCTTCATACTCTGTTGTATTGTTGGTTGCCTCTTCCCGAGCAAAGTGCATCTGGATGACGTATTTCAAGTTCTCCCAGGAGGGGGCGACAATAAGCATGCCAGCTCCTGCACCTTGTAGGGAAAAGGCACCATTGAAATACATAATCCATTCTTGGGGCGATTCCTTGCCGGGGATAACTGTCTCTGTTACTTCCTCATTAGGGGTTGGCGTCCATTCTGCAATAAACTCTGCCAATGCCCTACTCTAGATTGTTCCTGTGCTCTCAAACTTCAAACCAAAACTGGATAACTCCAAAGCCCACTCCATTATTCTGCCGGTAGCCTCAGGGTTTCGGAGTATCCTTTGCAACGGGAAACAAGTGACAATTGTGATGGGCTTGGAAGTAGTGGCGCAGTTTCTTGAGGCCATGATGAGACGAAAGATCAACTTTTGCATGCCATAGTACCTTGATCTAGCTCCCTGTAATAAGGAGCTGGTGAAGTACACTGGGTAATGCACCACTTTCTTCCGTGTCGTGTCCTTAGGGTCGCTCTCGCAGTCGTTCCCATTACTGTCTCAATCCTTCTCAGGCTCTGCCGGCCCTTGCTCACCCTCTGCTTCATCCACTACCCGTTGTGCCACCAAGGCTGCACTAACCACTTGGTTGGTTGCCGCTAAGTATAGCAGCAATGGCTCTTGTGGTTTGGGATTAACGAGGGTAGGCACAAAGGACAAGTAGGTCTTCAACTCTTGCAAAGCTGCATCTGCTTCTAGAGTCCACTTCACGGGCCCTGCCTTCTTCAAAATTTTGAAAAATGGCAGGGCACGCACGGCAAACTTGGAGATGATTCTGCTTAGCGCGGCAACGCACCCTATTAGATGCCTTACATCCTTGACTATCCTTGGTGCTTGGATCTACTTGATAGCTTTAATCTTGTCAGGGTTGGCTTCGATCCCTCGATGGGACACAAAGAACCCAAGTAGCTTGCCGGAGGGGACGCCAAACACACACTTCTCCGGGTTGAGCTTCAAGTTGATCTTACGTAGATTAGAAAATGTCTCCTCCAAATCCTGAATAAGGGTGGCTCTATCCTTGGTCTTGACCACAAAATCATCCATATAAGCCTCAATGTTTCTGTGCAGCTGTGGCTCGAAACCAATCTGGACTGCCCTTGCAAAAGTGGACCTGATACTCTTTAATCCAAATGGCATGCGGATAAAACAGTACATACCACATGGAGTGATGAACGATATCTTCTCTTCGTCTTCCTTAGACATGAAGATTTGGTGATACCCAGAATATGCATCCAAAAAGGAGAGCAAATCACAGCATGAAGTGGAATTCACAATCTGATTGATGCGTGCAAGGGAAACGGGTCTTTCGGGCAAGCTTTGTTGAGATCTGTGAAATCTATGCAAAGCCTCCACTTCCCGTTAGCCTTCCGGACTACCACTGGATTTTCCAACCATGTTGGATGTAGCACTCCTCTGACCAAACTAGCCGCTTCAAGTTTCTTGATCTCTTCCGCAATGAACTGCTGCCTCTCCAAGGCTTGCTTCCGGACTTTCTGCTTGACGGGTCGGGCATGTGGGAAGACAACAAGGTGGTGCTCGATTACCTCCCTAGGAACACCGGGGATATCAGATGGTTGCCAAGCAAACACATCGATATTCACCCGTAGGAAGGCAACGAGCGCGCTTTCCTATTTGTCATCGAGGGTGGCGCTGATAGTGAAAGTACCATCAACGCCAGCCAGCCCTGCCACGACCTTCTTCACTTGGGGTGCGGTGACCTTGGATATCTTACTGTTGGAGCATTCTGGCAAGTCATCAACAGGCGCAGCACACTCCGGAGAGGAACGCTTCCCGGATTCCTTGCCAGCGTCCTTGCTACCCTTCTTCTTTCCTATGTCCCCCTTGGCGGGAACTATCGCTGTCGCTGCCTCTGCCGCGACTGCGTCCCGGTACATCTTTTCCACGCAAATGATTGCATCCTTCTCGTCTGATGGGATGGTAAGGATTCCCATTAGCCCAGGCATCTTCAAGGTGTTCTAGGCATAGTGGGATGTCTCCATGAATTTAGCCAGGGCTGGGCATCCAAGAATCCCATTGTACAGCAGGGGGAGGTCAACCACATCAAACTCAACCTTCTCGGTCCGATAGTTCAGCTCCCCCCCCCAAACGTCACCGGAAGCGTGATCTTCTCCTTAGGATGACTCCTACCGGGATTAACTCCTTGAAACGTGCCGGTGACCTCCAACTCACCCTCTGCTATCTGAAGTTTGCTGATGACTGCCGGGGAAATCAGATTCAACCCGGCCCCGCCATCCACCAATATTTTTGTGACCTTGAGGTTGCGAATTGTTGTAGAGAGCAACAATGGTAAACACCCTACCGCAGTGGTACAGTTAGGATGATCCTCTTTGTCAAATATGATGGGCGTGTGTAACCACTTGAGCGGCTTTCGGGCCTCTGGCGCTGGTTCCACGACATTGACTTCCCGTGCCCACCGTTTAAGTTGGTGGTGACAGGTGTGTAAAGATGCACCCCGTCAATGCACAGGGTGTCAGTGGCCTTCTGAAACTCCTGCTCACTTGTTTCCTCTTAATCCCCTCCATCGCTCTCATCATTACAGGCTTCCTTCTCTTGACCTCTAGTGGGTTTTCCTTGGTTTCGGAAGGGTTTACCGAGGCAATTTACTTCACCGCCTCGGCCCTTACCGCCAGCGACATTCTGACCCTTTCCCTTGTCACGCTTCTCATATTCTTCTCTCTGTCTCTTAACAAGCTGCTCAACCTGATAACACTCTTGAAGGTCGTGGCCTTTGGTTCGATGAATCTTGCAATATGGCCCATCACCTTTCCCAGCCTTCTCAGCAGCCACAGCCTCCCAGTAGTCAGCACACATGGCAGCTTCCTTGCCTTCTTGCCGGTACTAAGTGCACCCGATCCTTCGACAATCATCACTGCCTTATCCTTCTACTTCTTACTACGCTTCTTGCTCTTCTTTCGACTGGTTGATTCATCATCATCCTCTGAATCCACGTTGGTGCAATCTTCCTCTCCGGGAAACTTCCTTCCATCCTCCATTCGGGCACACTTATCCACCAATGTGTAGAGATTCGTTACAGTCTTGGGAAACCGCACGTTCATCTTGGAATGAATCCGGCGGTTGCGCACATTGGACTGGAAGGCACCTATCGCAGCTGCCGGATGGATATTTGGGATGTTCCTATGGACCTTGCTGAATCTCTGTAAATACTTACGGAGGGTTTCTCCTTCCTTCTATTGGAGAAGCTGCAAATCGCTGGGTCGACCTGGCTCTTGATGGCCGCCAGTGAAGGCGCCAATGAATTCATGGTAGAGGTCAGCCCATGACGAGATGGAGTTCTCCAGCAGGTACATTAGCTAAGATCTCACATTAGACTTGAGAGACAAAGGGAAGTAGTTGGCAAAAACCTTCTCGTCCCTTCCCCCGGCAGCCTGAACAGCGATGGTGTAGATGCTCAGAAACTCTGCCAGGTTCAACCTCCCATCGTACTTCTCAGGTATCTCTGGCTTGAACATGCAAATAGACGGCCAATGGACTTGTCGCAGCTCACGAGTAAAGGCAGGGCACCCAACTTTGAAAGGTAGGCACCCGCCAATACCGAGCGCAGGCTCATCGACGTCGGGGCCATTGCACCCATTGGGCCGGCAGTGGA